>NC_047114.1:91669504-91969504 GCF_902500255.1 Thalassophryne amazonica | reverse complement strand
GAGATCACTCACCACATAAAGAACCTAACAGTAGTGACTATGTTTGACTAACTAGCTGCTGGCTACTACAGTTGTGTTCCAACTAGCCAAGTTATCTGACTTGTTAAACTGTTGAAGAAGCCTGCTGGTTACCACAGTTAATAAGCGGCTATACTAAAATATAACCCCAATTCCAATGAAGTTGAGACATTGTGTAAACTGTAAATAGAAACAGAACACAATGATTTGCAAATCCTCTTCAACCTATATTCAATTGAATACACCACAAAGACAAGATATTTAATGTTCAAACTGATAAACTTTGTTAGTTTTGTCCAAATATTTGCTCATTTTGAAATGGATGCCTGCAACAAATTTCAAAAAAGTTGGGATGGGCAACAAAAGACTGGGAAAGTTGATGAATGCTCAAAGAACACTTAATTGGAAACAGGTGAGTGTCATGATTAGGTATAAAAGGAGCATCCTCAAAAGGCTCAGCCATTCACAAGCAAAGATGGGGTGAGGATCATCACTTTGTGAACAACTGCATGAAAAAAATAGTCCAGCAGTTTAAGAACAATGTTTCTCAACGTTCAATTGCAAGGAATGTAGGGATTCCATCATCTACAGTCCATAATATAATCAGAAGATTCAGAGAATCTGGAGAACTTTCTACATGTAAGCGGCAAGGCCGAAAACCAACATTGAATGCCCGTGACCTTCGATCCCTCAGGTGGCACTGCATTAAAAACCGACATCATTGTGTAAAGGATCTTACCGCGTGGGCTCAGGAACACTTCAAAAAACCACTGTCAGTTAACACAGTTCGTCGCTGCATCTACAAGTGCAAGTTAAAACTCTACAATGCAAAGCAAAAGCCATACATTAACAACATCCAGAAATGCCACCGCCTTTTCTGGGCCAGAGCTGCTTTGAAATGGACAGACGCAAAGTGGAAAAGTGTGCTGTGGTCTGATGAGTCCACATTTCAAATTGTCTTTTAGAAATCATGGATGTTGTGTCCTCCGGACAAAAGAGGAAAAAGTCCATCCAGATTGTTACCAGCGCAACATTCAAAAGCCAGCATCTGTGATGGTATGGGGGTGTGTTAGTGCCCATGGCATGGGCAACTTACACATCTGTGATGGCACCATCAATGCTGAAAGGTACATCCAGGTTTTGGAGCAACACATGCTGCCATTCAAGCAACGTCTTTTTCAGGGACGTCCCTGCTTATTTCACCAAGACAATGCCAAGCCACATTCTGCACATGTTACAACAGCGTGGCTTCATAGTAAAAGAGTGCGGGTACTAGACTGGCCTGCCTGCAGTCCAGACCTGTCACTCATTGAAAATGTGTGGCGCATTAAGAAGTGCAAAATACGACAACGGAGACCCCGGACTGTTGAACAACTGAAGTCGTCATACATAAAGTAAGAATGGGAGAGAATTCCACCTACAAAGCTTCAACAATTAGTGTCCTTAGTCCACAAACGCTTATTGAGTGTTGTTAGAAGGAAAGGTGATGTAACACAGTGGTAAACATACCACTGTCCCAGCTTTTTTGAAACGTGTTGCAGGCATCCATTTCAAAATAAGCAAATATTTGCACAAAAACAATAACGTTTATCAGGTTGAACATTAAATATCTTGTCTTTGTGGTGTATTCAATCGAATATAGGTTGAAGAGGATTTACAAATCATTGTATTCTGTTTTTATTTACATTTTACACAACATCCCAACTTCATTGGAATTGGGGTTGTATGAAATAGATAAAACAAGCGAAATGGGGGTAAAATGTAACTAAATGGAGTGGCTGAAGTTTCATCTCTTGAAGACCAGATGGTGTGCCGGCCCTGGACTGAGCGCATCTCACAAAAACAAACATCAAACAATAAATTAAAAGTACTTATTTGGAGTCAGTCTGCTCCATTTTGTTACATTTTACCTCCATTTTGTGATTATCAGTCCCAATTTTGCTCCATTTCTTATTTTAGTATGGCTCGTTCATTACTGTATTTTCCAGGGGTATAAGTGACACCAGAGTATAGGTTGCAGGACTGCCCAAACCAGGGACAAAAACTGCGACTTATACTCCGGAAATTATGGTACTTGGATTCTTATAAGTGTTTGCAAAATATATCAAACATTTGTATACGTGGCTTAAGAACAGAATGATAAAACATTTTAGACTATACTTACATGTATAAATCTGTTTGTGATTGGAACTGCAAGTCCAAATCTCCAAGTCTTTGACATTCAACATGAACAAGAAGACAACGTTCTGTTGGGAGATAATGTACACTACATTTTCAGAGAACAACCTTTCAGTCTCCTTGTGTCTGACTGTTTTTTTTTTTTTTTTTAAGTTGTGCCATCACAGCTTGACTTCTTCCTGCTTCCCACTTGGATAACCTGAGTCACCACAAGCATGAGTTCATGTTCATTTAGCGGAGGCTGTCCAGGCAGGGCGGCCGTGGTAGGTGGTGGCGAGCTGATTGTTTCCTTTGTACTCACCAGGCCAAAGTCTGATTTGAATGAGTCTGCTCTATCAGGGTTCACTGATCAGGCCCAGTGACTCAGGCTCTAAGAAGAAACGAGCACAAAAGTAGCTTCCAGCTAATAGAATTACTAATCATCTGGCCAAAAGAAACCGGCCACCAAACTGTGGCACATGAAAGCGTGTGCCTAATGTTAAAAAATGCACTAAGATCAACAGTGGCTGTTAGTGTGAGCCACAAAAAAGGAGGGTAACCCTGTGGAGTGTACGTAACAGAGATATCATTAAAAAAAAAAAAATAAAAAATCTGCCAAGTTGGGTTCTCCATATACAGGGACAAAAAAAAAACTGGTTTTGCTTCCTGAAAAGAGTCTATGCACAATAAAACTTGGTGATGCACCAACTCCCCAAAACAATCAATATCTCCTAATTTATCAACCACACTGAAGAAATTAACAAATTGAAAATATGGTTTGACCGAAACAAATTGTCATTGAACTTAAATAAAATAAAACTGTTATTTGGGAACTGCAGAACCAATGAGCAAGTACAAATACAGACAGGTGAGGTGCAGATTGAAAGGGTTGATGAAAATAAATTCCTTTTCTCCAGCTGCTGCAGTCCTCAAAACTGTGTGTGTGTGTTAATGGGTGAATGCAAGGCATCATTGCAAAGCACTTTGTTGTAGCTGACGGTCCCTCACAATGCAAGTGATGCATCCGAGTCTTCCTTAGTCACCTGTTGTTTGACACAAATTAGTTCAAGCTGTACCCAAAGAGCCGCAGAAGAGACCTGGTACTGAAGACATACCTTAGGCCACTAGTTAGGATCCAAGTCTCAGGACTTGGATCCTTAGGTCACTAGTAAGGTTCCAAGTCTCAGGACTTGGCCCTTTGTTCTCCTGCAAAGATATTGGCATTGCCATCATCTCTCTCTCTAATGACCTCATAACTCCATAAGGTCTTCCCAGGCATCTCTCAATCTCAAAGACCAAGGTCCTAGAGGAATAACTGTCTTGATAAGGTTAACACTTTTGTCGCATATACTTACACTTCTGATGGCAGAGTCCAGGAAATCATTGAAAGCCTTGAATTTAGTCTTAATCTAAGATAATCAGAAATCCAGACACTCAAGCTCCCAAGTGCTCCAATCAGATTGATTACACAAAAATCACAGTATTATTTGTGAAGTCAAGGTCTGTCCACCTTTCTTCACCAACAAAGACACTTAATACACTGGTTTACACACTGTTTCTTTGATGTCAGTGGTGGTGAAAAGTTAACAGCTTTATTAGCAGTTGTCACCCTGCTGATGATGAAAAAGTCCCAGGTTTGCTTCCATCCTGGTTCTTAGTTTGTGGAGTTTTCATGTTGTCTTTGTGTTTGTGTAGGTTCTCTTCAGGGGCTTCGGTTTTCTTCCATTTCCAAAGACATGCAGATTAGGTGAATTAGGAAGTTTTAAATTGACCATAGGGGCGATTGTGTTAGTCTATCTGTATGTGTCGAACAGTGTTGTCAAAGTAACTTTGAAAAGTTACTTTTTTAGTTGTTTAACACAGTTACTTTATGCAGTTACTTCATTAGCAGCTTTATGCAATTACTTTATTAGAAGCTGCTGAAAACTTGCAACTAATAAGTAATCTAACTTGGTTACTCTTAAGATTGAGCAATCAGCAAAGTAACTAATAGTTACTTTTCTAAGTACTAAATCTTAAAAATAACCAAGTTAGATTATGAGTTGCTTATTAATTAAATGCAGCAGCTGCTGACAATTTGTCCGCAGCTACTAATGATTAACTAATGAAGTATCTTTTCAAAGTTACCTTGGCAACACTGGTGTCGGACTAGCAATAGACTGGCGGCCCGGCCAGGTTGTACCTCGCCTCTCGTCCAATGACTGCTGGGATAAACTGCAGGTCCCCCGTGACCCTGAACTGGACTAAGCAGGTATATACACTCAACAAAAATATAAACGCAACACTTTTGGTTTTGCTCCCATTTTGTATGAGATGAACTCAAAGATCTAAAACTTTTTCCACATACACAATATCACCATTTCCCTCAAATATTGTTCACAAACCAGTCTAAATCTGTGATAGTGAGCACTTCTCCTTTGCTGAGATAATCCATCCCACCTCACAGGTGTGCCATATCAAGATGCTAATTAGACACCATGATTAGTGCACAGGTGTGCCTTAGACTGCCCACAATAAAAGGCCACTCTGAAAGGTGCAGTTTTGTTTTATTGGGGGGGATACCAGTCAGTATCTGGTGTGACCACCATTTGCCTCATGCAGTGCAACACATCTCCTTCGCATAGAGTTGATCAGGTTGTCAATTGTGGCCTGTGGAATGTTGGTCCACTCCTCTTCAGTGGCTGTGCGAAGTTGCTGGATATTGGCAGGAACTGGTACATGCTGTCGTATACGCCGATCCAGGGCATCCCAAACATGCTCAATGGGTGACATGTCCAGTGAGTATGCCGGCCATGCAAGAACTGGGACATTTTCAGCTTCCAAGAATTGTGTACAGATCCTTGCAACATGGGGCCGTGCATTATCCTGCTGCAACATGAGGTGATGTTCTTGGATGTATGGCACAACAATGGGCCTCAGGATCTCGTCACGGTATCTCTGTGCATTCAAAATGCCATCAATAAAATGCACCTGTGTTCTTGGTCCATAACAGATGCCTGCCCATACCATAACCCCACCGCCACCATGGGCCACTCGATCCACAACACTGACATCAGAAAACCGCTCACCCACACGACGCCACACACGCTGTCTGCCCTGGACAGTGTGAACCGGGATTCATGCGTGAAGAGAACACCTCTCCAACGTGCCAAACGCCAGCGAATGTGAGCATTTGCCCACTCAAGTCGGTTACGATGACGAACTGGAGTCAGGTCGAGACCCCGATGAGGACGTCGAGCATGCAGATGAGCTTCCCTGAGATGGTTTCTGACAGTTTGTGCAGAAATTCTTTGGTTATGCAAACCGATTGTTTCAGCAGCTGTCCGAGTGGCTGGTCTCAGACGATCTTGGAGGTGAACATGCTGGACGTGGAGGTCCTGGGCTGGTGTGGTTACACGTGGTCTGCGGTTGTGAGGCTGGTTGGATGTACTGCCAAATTTTCTGAAACTCCTTTGGAGACAGCTTATGGTAGAGAAATGAACATTCAATACACGAGCAACAGCTCTGGTTGACATTCCTGCTGTCAGCATGCCATTGCACGCTCCCTCAAATCTTATGACATCTGTGGCATTGTGCTGTGTGATAAAACTGCACCTTTCAGAGTGGCCTTTTATTGTGGGCAGTCTACGGCACACCTGTGCACTAATCATGGTGTCTAATCAGCATCTTGATATGGCACACCTGTGAGGTGGGATGGATTATCTCAGCAAAGGAGAAGTGCTCACTATCACAGATTTAGACTGGTATGTGAACAATATTTGAGGGAAATGGTGATATTGTGTATGTGGAAAAAGTTTTAGATCTTTGAGTTCATCTCATACAAAATGGGAGCAAAACCAAAAGTGTTGCATTTATATTTTTGAGTGTATGTTTATGCATGTATGCATGTACACCCAGTTTGTTTTCAGCATAGCCATAGTGTGTATTTCACTACAAACCCCAGTAATCAACAAGTATTTTTCTGATACTAAGAAGTATCCACACCTAGTAATAAAAAAACTACCAGCACAAATAATCTGGTGCGATCAGCTGAGCCTTTCTGAAATGTTTTCTGGAGTGTTGGAGTGCTATTAGTTCTGATTGATGCACTTGAAACAAGAAACGGGGTCGGTTGCTGTAGTACCAATCAGACTCCTGCGGAAAGGAACAGAAAGAGATGGAAGGCAATAGACAGCAACGCGCTCAAATAACACACCCTGTCAATCCAGGCCACCGTGCCGGCTCGATTAAACAATGCACATCAACAAGCCGGCTCCCCGGAGGCACCGGAGAACGCACGGGCTCAACTCGGTGGAATGGGTCCGGCTGTAGACGGCCCCCTTTTCAAATTACTTGCCTCAAAAGACAAGCACAAGTGTGACCCTACAGCAGTGGCGCTGGTCTGGGCATGTTTTTGGACCCACTGTGCCACTGATGAATCTCTGCTCAGCTGTTTCACTATCTACCCGGACACTCCTGCAGAACAAGATAGTCTCAAAATTCATCTCTTTCAGCCAGCTTGATGTTAAAAGGTGTAAAATCTCTGAATCAGGCTGGGCGGCCTGACCCAGATATGGCAACAAAGTGCCACAAGCAGCAGCCACCAACGTTGGAAAGAAAAATCCTTTTTTTTCCCCCTTGTATCCTACTTCTCTTCCCCTCCTACATCTCCCTCCACCTCCTCGCCTCCATCTCTATCTTTCAGAAAGTGTACACATCCACAAAAAAATCTCTCAAGGGGAACAATAAGAAAAATGTGCAAGTCGTGGAGACGTGACTCAAACAGTGCAGCAAATTTGTTTTGTGCAGTATATGAATATGGTAATTATCATAATGTTCTCAAAAAACAGTACTGTTCATTTACGTCAACACCACTGCTTTAAGGAGTTTAAGTCCCTTTGGACAAAATTAGCAGCTGAGAGTTTTTACTTGCTAGATGTCGCATACAGCTCTGGTATAACATTTCACAGCTTTTTTTTGTCTACGTATATACATTTACTCCATGGCCCGATGTGTTTTGAAAGACCACTGACTGGATTAGTTAGTCCAGATGACAAGATTCCTTAAATGGGATATTGATATCATGTTACATCACACTTCCCCATGCAGCTGCTATGATGTAAACATTACAGGGCTGTTTCCCAGAGCACCGTTACTTCCGGTTTCCTCCTGAATAGCAAATCGGGGCACGTTTTAAAGTGTCATAGTCACTTCTTGATCCGTCTTTGTCAATGTTGAACAAACTCGGTATATGTAGTAGTTACGGCCGTCATCGGTGGCAGTTTTGAAATCGGGGTGAAATCTTCGAGCTTTTCAAAAATTGAATTTAATTTTGCTAGTGTGTTATAACGTCTGGGTGTTCATAGTCTTAACAGCTTCAATCATGTTTGGAGCAGAAGCAGCGTTTGTTGCAGCTCTGGCCGAGGGCGCAGCCAGGTGCAGCTCTTTACTTTCGTTTTTGGCCGGATTGTCAGATCTGTAGTTTATAAGCCAGCCAGTTGCCAGGTCTGCACTTTATGAGCTAGTCTGTTTTTGCACTCTTTTTGGATTGTGGCTGATTGTAATATAATGGCCAGTGGTGGGCACAATTCAGCTAATCCGATAACTGATAATTATCGAAGCTAATGTTTTTGTTAGCGGATTAACTTTTCAGATAACTTTTAAAACCATCAGCAGACCAATTATCTTCTGATAAATTTAGTTCCGATAACTTTTAGTCTGCTAACATTTTTTGTTGTTGTTGGTAAAGTGAGCAAAGTTTAATGGTTAAGATGTCTGTAAACCTTAAAATCAATCATTTTAGTCCATTGTGTTTGTGGCTGTCGCTTGCTGATGACGTCATCATTAAGCTCAAAATGTGATTGGCCGGTCGACGCAGGGAGCATTGTGGGTAGTGTAGTTCACTTTGGATGTTACAGTGAGTGTTACCGTCCGCTCAACGCAGAAACAAAACTGACTAATTTTAATATTGTTATATTTTATTTCTTTGTGGCTGAAGGCATAATTTAATCACCAAGACTCTGTGGGAGAGAGGAGATCTCACGGCACAGCTGTATTACAGAGGGACTTTTCTTAGACACCGTTTTGGATAATCAGGACGATTTGTGTGGATTATTTCTTCAGAATTTAATGAACCCCACTGAAACTAACAGGTAAGAATGTATATTTACTGCATGTATTTTACTCTGCCAATCAATGCATTAATGGACATAATTCGGTTGTTTAAGCCGCAGGGTTCAAAGCGTGTGAAAAAGCAGCAGCTTTTAGTTCATATATGACTGTGTATATAATATCAAGATAATCTGTGACTTCTAATACTGTTTCATTTTTTGTGCGTTCTTTTTGTGTTTGTGATCCTTCAATTTACCCAGCAGCCCCTGTGGTGCTTAAAGTGAAACTGGTTTATCAGAAGCCGACAGTGTAATCTGATGTGGCCGCGTCCGAATCAATACTAAAAGTTATCAGTTATCTGTAATAAGGATACATTTTTTTAGTAGTTTATCGGTTTAGCGTCATAAAAGATAACTTTTCAGCTATTGGATTAATGGTTATGGAAGCTAACGTTTTGGTTAGCTGTGCCCACCACTGATAATGGCACCCTGTGGAATAGGGGTATTTGCAAAATTAGAGCTTTTCCCCATTCCGGAGGGGGACGAGGGCTTTCCAGACCTCCCACTTTGCATGGCCACCCTCCCCCCAGAAGCACAGCACCATTGTACTCTAAATTCCCAGGGAGTGTCTGGGATCCCTTGAATGGAATATTGATTTCACTGGGCATCACACTGCCTCAGTTGTCTTAAACATTATTGAATTAATGCTAGTTGACATACTGCAAAAACTGATATCTAAGAAAGTAAAAAAAATACTTTTTTAAAGAAAATTTGACTTATTTTTTGTCTAAATAGAAAAATAATCTGGTCAAGCATTTTTTTACATGAGAAAAATGTCGAAGTTGAAATGTCAAAAAATGTTGAAGGTGGGGAATATATAACGAAGCAATACCTATATATCATTCATTAAATATGCCACGTTTCTCCAATCCCATCCATGGAAGGGTGACACTCCATTGCAGTTGTTGTTTGTGTCTTGGAAGCTTCCCTCACCAATTGGCTTCATTTGATATCTCTGTTTTGAAATGAGTCTGCCCAAAACAAACTCACCCCACCCTGCTGTAGTATTTCTACGTAGTTATTACTGGTTGATTTATTATAAAGGTTCTCCAACAGTTACTTAGAACAAACATTGTATCAAAAAATGGCTGTAAAAGTGATGGTTTAGATGTGTTAATGCTTTGCTTACTGGCATAGACTTGTCTTGATTGGGTTGTACTCTGCAGCCTGTGTTTTCAATATATGTCTTTTGTTGTTGCTTGTTCGTTAGAAGAAACAATGTCACAGTTATTGATGTGATACGATTCAGTTTCGGATTTCGAGGAATTCCACTGATGGAATTTCACCACCACAGACTTTTCATCCTTTAGACCAGTTCCATAAAGAAAGACAGTGTGAGGTGATCTTCTATAAATCACACTGGGCCACTGCGAATGAAAAACACTTGGGGGGGAAAAAAGATACATTTATCAGCATTAAGTCAAACAGAGAAGCGGTGGGAGCGGTTGTGGGAGTGTGAGCTCAGTGCTCATCGGAATGGCAATCATAAAGAGACGCCACGGATAATGACTTCTTTTACTTTGTCATGACTAAAGCAGTGCATTTGTTTCTAAAACAACCAATGTGGTGATGCTATAATTTGATGTGTGACACTCTTGCGGGTAAACTGGTGAATTACTTGAAGTTAACTCAAGTATAGATCACCATATAAGTAATAAACATGCCTTATAGGCGGCTCCAGCCTGGTCCTCGTGGTGCTGGGGCTGGAGCCCGCTGAAGAAAATTTTTAGTTACCCCACCAGAAAATTAACCGACTTTGTTAATGGACTTTGTTTTTAATATTTTCAAACAGTTTTGTACGTCACCCCCTTAAAAGAAGCTCCCATGACCAGAAAAAAATCAAGGACCGAGACGTCGCCTGGTATAGCAGAGCCGGGGCCCCACCCTGGAGCTAGTCCTGGGGTTGGGGCTCACGCGCGAGTGCCTGGTGGTCGGACCTTAGCCCATGGGGCCCAGCCGGGTTCAGCCCGAAAGAGCAACGTGGGCCCGCCCTCCTGTGGGTTCACCACCTGCAGAGGGGGCCATGGGGGTTGGGTGCGGGAGGTTGAGAGATACTGACTAGAGCTAGTCGGGCTCACCTCCACATACAGCTTGGGCTCTGGTACCCAACTCCTGGAGAGGGGCTGGACGCTCCACTTTTCTGGCATTGCCCACGGGGAGAGGCGGAGAGCTGGGGTCACATTGCTTATTGCTCCCCAGCTCAGTCGCCATGTGTTGGAGTTCACTCCGGTGAACGAGAGGGTCGCGTCCCTATGCCTTCGGGTCGGGGACAGGTCTCTCACTGTTGTCTCAGCCTACGGGCCGAGCGGCAGTGCAGGGTACCCGACTTTCTTGGAGTCCCTGGGAGGGGTACTAGATAGCGCTCCAACTGGGGACTCCATTGTTCTCCTGGGGGATTTCAACGCTCACGTGGGCGGCGACAGTGAGACCTGGAGGGGGGTGATCGGGAAGAACGGCCTCCCCGATCTGAGTGGTGTTCAGTTGTTGGACTTCTGTGCTAGTCACAGTTTGTCCATCATGAACACCATGTTCGAGCACAAGGGTGTCCATAAGTGCACGTGGCACCAGGACACCCTGAGCCGGAGGTCGATGATCGACTTTGTAGTCGTATCTTCTGACCTTCGGCCACGTGTCTTGGACACTCGAGAGAAGAGAGGGGCTGAGCTGTCGACTGATCACCACCTGGTGGTGAGTTGGATCCGCAGGGAGGGGAGGAAGCCAGTCAGACCTGGCAGGCCCAAACGTATCGTGAGGGTCTGCTGGGAATGAGTGGCGGAACCCTCTGTCAGCGAGGTCTTCAACTCCCACCTCCGGGAGAGCTTCTCCCAGATCCCGGGGGAGGTTGGAGACATGGAGTCCGAGTGGACCATGTTCTCCAACTCCATTGTCGATGCGGCCGCTCGTAGCTGTGGTCGCAAGGTCTCTGGTGCCTGTTGTGGCGGCAATCCCCGAACCCGGTGGTGGACGCCGGAAGGGATGCTGTCAAGCTGAAGAAGGAGTCCTACTTGTCTTTGCTGGTAGGTGGGACGCCGGAGGCAGCTGACAGGTACCGGCAGGCCAAGCGTGCCACAGCCCGTGCAGTCGCAGTGTCAAAAACTTGGGTTTGGGAGGAGTTTGGGGAGGCCATGGAGGAGGACTATCGGTCGGCCTCGAAGAAATTCTGGCAAACTGTCCGACGCCTCAGGAGGTGGAAGGATGTTGTCGGGTGGTGGAAGGAATACTTCGAGGATCTCCTCAATCCCATCATCACGTCTTCCGAAGAGGAAGCAGAGACTGGGGTCTCAGAGGCAGACTCATCCACTACCCAGGCTGAAGTCACCGAGGTGGTTGGAAAGCTCCTCGGTGGCAAGGTTCCTGGGGTGGATGAAATCCGTCCTGAGTACCTTAAATCTCTGGATGTTGTGGGACTGTCTTGGCTGACACACCTCTGCAACATCGTGTGGTGGTTGGGGACAGTGCCTCTGGTTTGGCAGATTGGGGTGGTGGTCCCTCTGTTTAAGAAGGGGGACCAGAGGGTGTGTTCCAACTACACTCACAGGCTGAGGATCACACTCCTCAGCCTCCCTGGTAAGGTCTATTCCAGAGTACTGGAGAGGAGAATTCGACCGATAGTCGAACCTCGGTTTCAGGTGGAGCAGTGTGGTTTTCGTCCTGGTTGCGGCACACTGGACCAGCTCTACACGCTCCATCGGGTGCTCGAGGGTTCATGGGAGTTCGCCCAACCAGTCCACATGTGCTGGAGAAGGCGTTTGACCGTGTCCAAAACTTCAAACAGGTGCACACATGGGTGAACATTTGTAAAGAAAAAGGGAGTGCACTTCACTTACTTATGCATAAAATCACATTTAGATATGATGCAGGAAATTGTGATTGAGGAAAATAATTAAAATGTTTTATCCCTAACGTGCATGTTGCACTGCTGTTTACTTTGAAATGTTAGGTTGCCCCTCAGACTTACATTGTATAGCCACTTGGCAATGTGATGGTGTTAGCATTCAAAACCAATACCACTGATTTTGTTTTGTAGTTTTACACTGAACCTAAAAATATCGTAACATAGACTACAGGTTGAAAATGCTGGAGTTCATCCTTTAAGGAATAAAATTATAGTAGTGGAGAAGAAAATTCTGTTAATGTCTTGAAATGTTAAAAACGAACACTACACCTTTAGAAACTACAGAGTGCATCGAGAGCAATACCTCAGCCAACACATCACACATATCTCTGTAACTATTACAAATAATTGTAAACAGGATGACACAAAAACTACGAAATAGATTTTCTTGGAACCTGATTAAATGGTGGGATATTAACTTGTGAAATGGGTCTGCTTTCCAGTTTATTTAATGCTGTGAGACATGGCATTTTTCAACATTTTTGCGAATTTCTTGAAATAATGCGTAGATCTTTATAGACAAAAAAAAAAATTTGGCATATGTA
The DNA here is from genome assembly GCF_902500255.1 of Thalassophryne amazonica. Lineage (NCBI taxonomy): Eukaryota > Metazoa > Chordata > Actinopteri > Batrachoidiformes > Batrachoididae > Thalassophryne > Thalassophryne amazonica. The sequence goes on along the minus strand of NC_047114.1, from coordinate 91,956,740 downwards.
AACTGCAAGTGGCTACATTATCTCTTCAGAATTAAACAAAAATATGGAAAATGCCCCATCTTGCAATGTTAAAGAAAGTGAAAAAATGAATCCTGGATCCATCTCTTTAATTGGATCTGCTTAAAGACATAATGGTTTCTTCCTCATTCCATTCCTCACCTTTCCATTGAGTTTCAATAAAACAGGTTCAGTAGTTTTTGTCTAATCCTGCAAACTGCCGGACAAACAGCACCAAAAACATTACCTCCTTGGCAGAGATAATCAACTACCAAACATGAAGTTATCATGCTTTCGCCAGCCTTTTCTTTATCCAGAGTATGCGCACACACACACACACACACACACACACACACACACACACACACACACACACACACACACACACACACACACACACACACACACACACACACACACACACACACATGAAGGGCTGGCACAAATAGCTGCCCTGACAGATTCATCAGTGAGTGGTGGGTGTGGGTGGGCTGATGTAGTGTGTGTGTGTGTGTGTGTGTGTGTGTGTGTGTGTGTGTGTGTGTGTGTGTGTGTGTGTGGTCGTGAATTAGTAGGTTACTGCAGTTGAGGCAGTGGAACAGGATGCCATTACTGCTGCTGCACATCGAGCTCAAGTCAGCTTTAAATTGTAGCTTTTAGTCCTCAAAACCAACTGTACTCCTGCTGGTCATATTCTGTTATTTGGAATTCTAGCCTGTTAGAGTTCACCAGCCTCAAAAGAAACTTTTTGTTTGGGCAACATGAGAATGTTCCTTCATAAAACATTGCTTTTTGAGAGGAATTTTAGTTGAGGAAGCAACAAAAACAAGAATAACAACCAGAAGGCACTCGTACTCCAGTTTTTTAACCTATTGGATGGATTTATATGCTGCACCATATTGCTTTTTATCATATACCTATAAATGATACACCAATATGATTGGATAAAACACTAAAGAATAAACAGCAATACACCCTTTTCGCGGACGGGTAATATTTTTCATACCACACGAGTAATCAGCCAATCACTTTGACCCACTTTCTGCTCCTGTTCTGTTTTATTAGTTATTTATCATGTATTTATTCCCTGTTCTATTTTACTTTGGTTCTCTGTTACTTTGCATTCTTTAGCTATTGTCTAGTTCTTTTCTTGTTCTGCCAGATTGTGTTTTTATTGTTTATCATTCAGTTGTCATCTATTAATTTCTGTTGATCTTTAGTATTGGTATTTTTGTGTCATGGCTTGTTGATTTTGTCATCTGGTTTTCATTTGGTATTCTTCAGTCAGTTGTGTTTTCATTATGTTATCAATTGTTTAGTTTTGCTTTAGTATTCTGTTTCATGTCTCCTGATCAGTTATCATGTCATGCCTGGTTCCTAGCTATGTTTTTCAGCCCTAAGTTTTCATTGTTACTTTTGTTCATAGTAATATTATATTCCATAGTAGCTCTGTTCTTAGTTTTGTGTTTCACTCCAAGCTGCACCTGCTTTTTGTTTTCATCCCTCTGGCATCTCTGTCTGTGTTGTCACGTCATGTCACTCCAGTAGTTCTGTGCCCTCCTCTCACACTTTGTCCCAGTCTGCTTTGTGTTTTCATTTAGTCACATTCTTGACACCTGTTCACACATCTTTGTCTTTTCTTCTCTCCACCTTATGTTCTCTTCCCTCACTGTCTTGCACAACATAGTATCTTTGTTCATTAGCCACACCCCCTTTCTGGATCCTTCCTCTCACATGCACCTTGTTAACACCACCTGTTCCTAATTAGTCCACATGCATTTAAACCAGAGGTGTCAAGTAACGAAGTACAAATACTTCGTTACTGTACTTAAGTACACTTTTTAGGTATCTATACTTTACTCCATTACTTATTTTTCTGCCTACTTCTGACTTCTACTTATTACATTTTCACACAAGTATCTGTACTTTCTATTTCTTACATTTTTAAAACAAACAGCCTCGTTACTCTTGGCTTCAGCGCCGGTGGATGTGCGCAGTGCAGCGCAGCGCACATCCACCGGCGCGGCTCCACCTGAAGCCCGAGGCGCCAGCGCAGTTCCACTGGCGCGGCTTTACCGAGGTGCCAGCGCGGATTTATCTGACCATGGGTCCGAAGAAGGCACTGACGGCGGAGGAGGGAGACGATATCAAGAAGTCCCTGGACTTTTTGTCTGAGGAAATCTCTGTTATTAAAATGCAGCAGAAATCCATAATGGAGCTGGTGGAAGAAGTGAAGGCTCTCCGGATCCAGAATGCCGAGAAAGACCGGCGTCTGGTGTACCTGGAGAACCGTGTTGCGGAGTTGGAACAGTACACAAGGATGAACGACGTTATTATTACAGGAATTCATATTAAACCTCGATCCTATGCACGGGCGGTGTCAGAAGACAGCGGAGGGGAGGCCAGCGAGCAGGAGGCCAGCTCAGTGGAACAACAGGTGGCTGACTTCCTGCAATCTAAAGGTATTCAAATGGACTGTAATAACATTGAAGCGTGCCACCCCCTGCCCAGGAGAGAGGATGGAGACAAGCGAGCAGTTATAATGAGGTTTGTCAACAGAAAACATAAAATGGCATTGTTAAAACAGGGACGGAAACTCAAAGGAACAAACGTATTCATCAATGAACATCTGACCAAAAGAAACGCAGACATCGCCAGGAAAGCTCGTCTCTTAAAAAAGCAGGGAAAAATTCAACAGACATGGACATCCAACTGCAAAACATTCATCAAACTGAACGGAACACCAGAACAAGCGAAGGTTATGGTAATCAGGAACATCGAGGAACTGGACAAATACGATCAATAAGGTATGAGGACACAAACACATCACAACACCATGACACAGACCAGAGGAACCTATTCATCTACTACATCATCTACATCTGGAGACAAGAAGGATATAACTCAAAGGATTGCTGATCATGGAAAACTAGAACTGAGAACATTTAAATACACAGACCACAATGTACTGGACTTGGAGCACGATATAGACCCGGACAATAATTTCTTCTCAAATATTAATGACAGTTGTTGCTATTATACAGATGAACAGTTTAATCGTATCATTAAAACGGATAACAAATTATCAATAATCCATTTCAACAGCAGAAGTCTGTATGCAAACTTTAACAACATTAAAGAATATTTAAGTCAATTAAAAAAAAAATTTAACATAATTGCTATATCAGAAACATGGATCAATGAAGATAAAGGAATGGATTTTGAACCGATCGAAGCAGTGGTTCGCAGATTGAAGCAATGCTTCGACCTATTGTTTCGTTTATTCTTTCTTTCTTTCGCTTAATTTTCCCCCGCTAAAACCCTAAAGAGCATACTTCTGTGAGTATTATTTACCTTTTCTATGTTAAACCGACCTGTTATGGTCTTCTGAAACAGTTGACAGATTGATAGATTTTATAACTTAAAAACGGGAGCGACGCTAACGCGTTAGCATGTCTATGGCATTTTCAATGTTAAAAGTTAGCATGAAGCAGTTCCAGCTGTCTTCACGTTCGGGTGCATTTGTTTTCAAATTGGAATATTTCTTAAATTTATTTTTGTTTATATATTAATAATCTAATGATTATTATATACAATTTCAGAGAAAGAGACAAAAAGAACCTGAATAGAAACACAACAGAAAATAAAATATAAAAGCAACTAACAATGAACATACAGAAATAAATAAATGTTTCCTGTGAACACCTAGTGACTCTCACACCTCCATTTCATCCCTGTTTTATTTAAGTTTAATGACAGTTTGTTTCGGTCAAACCATATTGTCAATGTGTTAATTTCTTCAGTGATTTCCTCCAGAACTATCTGACAAACTAGAAAACTGCTGCATCCTAGTAAGAGCAGAATACTACTGGAATGAATCTGGAATAAGGAAAGTTGTTTTTTTTTCTCACTAAATGGATGCTGCACTCACTGCAGTTTATCTTCTGGAATAGTCCCAGATTGCATTTCAGAGCTTCTTGAATTGAAACATTTTCGTGCAGGTGGTGTTGGGGGTGTTGGTGGTGAGGTTTTGGAGCACATACTTTTTCACTTTTACTTGAGTAAAGAGGTCAAGTTGATACTTCAACTTTTACCAGTGTTTTTAAACTGCAGTATCTATACTTCTACTTAAGTAACAAATGTGTGTACTTTTGACACCACTGATTTAAACCCTCACAGTCTCACAGTCCCTCGCCAGATTGTTGTCTCTTCCAGCACACTCTCCAGTCTTTTGTTCTCTGTCCTGATTAGTCTTGCCATGTACCAGTTCCTTGCTTTGTGTTTTTTGACCGCCTTTTTGCCTCAGCCTATATGCCAGTGTTTGCCCGTGCATCAGACCCCTGCCTGGAGATGACTGCGTTTTTGCCTCACCCTGCTTGTGCCTCTTCTCCGTTTTCTGACAACCTGTGTACCAAACCTCTGCCCGAAATAAACATGACGACTTGTACCTCAAAGCCTGGTTTGGGAGTTTGTATTGTGGGTCCACCCGCTCCTGGGGTCGGACTGCCGCCCGGCTTGACAGTGAGTCACTATTAATAATTTCTTACATGTCCAATCTCGTAGGTTGATTGTTAAAATTAGTTAATTCTAAAAGCCATCTTTATTCTTTATAAAAGCCATAATTATTTATAGGAAAACGTTCTATTTTTTTTCTACTAAGGTTTGAACTTTGAGTGTTTACACAGGAGAGAAAAGTGAGAAAATGTTAATGCCTGTTTGAGAAAAGTGTATAAAGTGTGTAGTGAGGGGTTTTACAGCCTTAAAATATCTATAATAATTGTAAAAAATAACGCTGACTACTTCATGGATTTCGCCTGTTATTTGTACAACGTAACTCCCGCGATAAACGAGGGACCACTGTGTATGATAAAATCGTTATCAAGTTGTTCACCAATGAATATGGCTTTTTACACCCTTCAGAAAACCATACAACATTTATCATTTATAAGTATATGATAAAATCGTTATCAAGTTGTTTTACCAATGAATATGGCTTTTTACACCCTTCAGAAAACCATACAACATTTATCATTTATAAGTATATGATAAAATCGTTATCAAGTTGTTTCACCAATGAATATGGCTTTATACACCCTTCAGAAAACCATACAACATTTATCATTTATAAGTATATGATAAAATCGTTATCAAGTTGTTTCACCAATGAATATGGCTTTATACACCCTTCAGAAAACCATACAACATTTATCATTTATAAGTATATGATAAAATCGTTATCAAGTTGTTTTACCAATGAATATGGCTTTTTACACCCTTCAGAAAACCATACAACATTTATCATTTATAAGTATATGATAAAATCGTTATCAAGTTGTTTCACCAATGAATATGGCTTTATACACCCTTCAGAAAACCATACAACATTTATCATTTATAAGTATATGATAAAATCGTTATCAAGTTGTTTTACCAATGAATATGGCTTTTTACACCCTTCAGAAAACCATACAACATTTATCATTTATAAGTATATGATAAAATCATTATCAAGTTGTTTTACCAATGAATATGGCTTTTTACACCCTTCAGAAAACCATACAACATTTATCATTTATAGGTATATGGTAAAATCATCATCAAGTTGTTTTACCAATGAATATGGCTTTTTACACCCTTCAGAAAACCATACAACATTTATCATTTATAAGTATATGATAAAATCGTCATCAAGTTGTTTCACCAATGAATATGGCTTTATACACCCTTCAGAAAACCATACAACATTTATCATTTATAAGTATATGATAAAATCGTTATCAAGTTGTTTCACCAATGAATATGGCTTTATACACCCTTCAGAAAACCATACAACATTTATCATTTATAAGTATATGATAAAATCGTTATCAAGTTGTTTTACCAATGAATATGGCTTTTTACACCCTTCAGAAAACCATACAACATTTATCATTTATAAGTATATGATAAAATCGTTATCAAGTTGTTTCACCAATGAATATGGCTTTATACACCCTTCAGAAAACCATACAACATTTATCATTTATAAGTATATGATAAAATCGTTATCAAGTTGTTTTACCAATGAATATGGCTTTTTACACCCTTCAGAAAACCATACAACATTTATCATTTATAAGTATATGATAAAATCATTATCAAGTTGTTTTACCAATGAATATGGCTTTTTACACCCTTCAGAAAACCATACAACATTTATCATTTATAGGTATATGGTAAAATCGTCATCAAGTTGTTTTACCAATGAATATGGCTTTTTACACCCTTCAGAAAACCATACAACATTTATCATTTATAAGTATATGATAAAATTGTCATCAAGTTGTTTCACCAATGAATATGGCTTTATACACCCTTCAGAAAACCATACAACATTTATCATTTATAAGTATATGATAAAATCGTCATCAAGTTGTTTTACCAATGAATATGGCTTTTTACACCCTTCAGAAAACCATACAACATTTATCATTTATAAGTATATGATAAAATCGTCATCAAGTTGTTTCACCAATGAATATGGCTTTTTACACCCTTCAGAAAACCATACATTTATCATTTATAAGTATATGATAAAATCGTTATCAAGTTGTTTCACCAATGAATATGGCTTTATACACCCTTCAGAAAACCATACAACATTTATCATTTATAAGTATATGATAAAATCGTTATCAAGTTGTTTTACCAATGAATATGGCTTTTTACACCCTTCAGAAAACCATACAACATTTATCATTTATAGGTATATGATAAAATCGTTATCAAGTTGTTTCACCAATGAATATGGCTTTTTACACCCTTCAGAAAACCATACAACATTTATCATTTATAAGTATATGATAAAATCGTCATCAAGTTGTTTTACCAATGAATATGGCTTTTTACACCCTTCAGAAAACCATACAACATTTATCATTTATAAGTATATGATAAAATCGTCATCAAGTTGTTTCACCAATGAATATGGCTTTTTACACCCTTCAGAAAACCATACAACATTTATCATTTATAAGTATATGATAAAATCGTTATCAAGTTGTTTCACCAATGAATATGGCTTTATACACCCTTCAGAAAACCATACAACATTTATCATTTATAGGTATATGATAAAATCATTATCAAGTTGTTTCACCAATGAATATGGCTTTTTACACCCTTCAGAAAACCATACAACATTTATCATTTATAGGTATATGATAAAATCGTTATCAAGTTGTTTCACCAATGAATATGGCTTTTTACACCCTTCAGAAAACCATACAACATTTATCATTTATAAGTATATGATAAAATCATTATCAAGTTGTTTTACCAATGAATATGGCTTTTTACACCCTTCAGAAAACCATACAACATTTATCATTTATAAGTATATGATAAAATCGTTATCAAGTTGTTTTACCAATGAATATGGCTTTTTACACCCTTCAGAAAACCATACAACATTTATCATTTATAAGTATATGATAAAATCGTTATCAAGTTGTTTCACCAATGAATATGGCTTTTTACACCCTTCAGAAAACCATACAACATTTATCATTTATAGGTATATGATAAAATCGTTATCAAGTTGTTTCACCAATGAATATGGCTTTTTACACCCTTCAGAAAACCATACAACATTTATCATTTATAAGTATATGATAAAATCGTTATCAAGTTGTTTTACCAATGAATATGGCTTTTTACACCCTTCAGAAAACCATACAACATTTATCATTTATAAGTATATGATAAAATCGTTATCAAGTTGTTTTACCAATGAATATGGCTTTTTACACCCTTCAGAAAACCATACAACATTTATCATTTATAGGTATATGATAAAATCGTTATCAAGTTGTTTTACCAATGAATATGGCTTTTTACACCCTTCAGAAAACCATACAACATTTATCATTTATAAGTATATGATAAAATCGTTATCAAGTTGTTTTACCAATGAATATGGCTTTTTACACCCTTCAGAAAACCATACAACATTTATCATTTATAAGTATATGATAAAATCGTTATCAAGTTGTTTCACCAATGAATATGGCTTTTTACACCCTTCAGAAAACCATACAACATTTATCATTTATAGGTATATGATAAAATCGTTATCAAGTTGTTTCACCAATGAATATGGCTTTTTACACCCTTCAGAAAACCATACAACATTTATCATTTATAAGTATATGATAAAATCATTATCAAGTTGTTTTACCAATGAATATGGCTTTTTACACCCTTCAGAAAACCATACAACATTTATCATTTATAGGTATATGGTAAAATCGTCATCAAGTTGTTTTACCAATGAATATGGCTTTTTACACCCTTCAGAAAACCATACAACATTTATCATTTATAGGTATATGGTAAAATCGTCATCAAGTTGTTTTACCAATGAATATGGCTTTTTACACCCTTCAGAAAACCATACAACATTTATCATTTATAAGTATATGATAAAATCGTCATCAAGTTGTTTTACCAATGAATATGGCTTTTTACACCCTTCAGAAAACCATACAACATTTATCATATATAGGTATATGGTAAAATCGTCATCAAGTTGTTTTACCAATGAATATGGCTTTTAACACCCTGAAGAAAACCATACACCCTGAGGGCGAAGGCTGATAATATCATTTCTGAAAACTTGATACGATACGTATCATTAGACCTCTGATACTTCATATGTATCATGATGATTAATACTGCTTATATCAATTATAGTGTATAGCGTTAGTGTGTAATCCAGCTCTAATACTTTAGTTACTGCTTAATATGTGTTTTAAGAATATTTTCTTTTGCACAGTTTCACATTTTATTTGCCTTTACCCTATCCCACTGTGGTATTAGTAACCTCACAAGCCTTGTAATCATTTTCATATTTATGGCTTCCCTCACCCTAAGTGACCTGATTTTAAAGATTCAACTTCAAACAGACCCATTTATGCCCTGGGGTAGATATTTTTCATAGTTTTTTCATATTTTTCTATAGTTTACTGTGGGCGTGCACAGAAAGTGGGTGGACACAAATGTGGACGCTCAGACAATGAAGTAGGAGTAATCAAAAAAGGCTTTTTCTGGAAGACTGGCAAAGGTTCGGTACACAGTATGACAGTCAGAGAGGTGGAGGTAACAGGCAGATGTGAGGCAGTGGCGTGGTCCAAAAAATAAGCAGAGTTCAGAGACACAAGGAGGCAGAGTTCAGAGGCAAAGACAAATGCAAGGCCCAAACAAACAAGGCAGGGTCAAACACGGGCAGGCAGTTGAAGTAAGGACTAAAGACTGTGGTACGAGGCTGGATCAAAGAAACAAAGTTCAATGAACTGTTGGAGACAAACATGAAACATGAGGCTTAAATACACAGTGGGTAATCAGGGTGTGAAGTGAGACAGGTGCGTGGAATGTTCAGGATGGGGGCGTGGTCAGACCAGAGAAGAGAGGAGAGCGTTCAGTGGGTGTGGCAGACAAGGATGAGGAATAGCAAAAGCCTACACATAAAGATAAGAAAACCCAACATGAAAGGGACAAAGAATCAAACCAGGAAACAAATGTAAGAACCAAAAAGAGAAAACCAAGAAAACAAAAGGCTAAGACTAAACTAGAACAGAACTCACAATGTGGCTCAAGTCTAACAAACAACTAAAGTTGAGACAGAGACATTAAAGACAGAGGAGTAGACACAGACAGGGACAAAACCTAAGCCCAGGACGGGGCAGAACATCTTATACTGGTGCTTCAACCCCTAATCCCCGGTGCTCATCTTTACAGCAGGTACCCCATAACACCACAATAAAATGTGGCTGTATCAGCAGATATGAGTCCAGAACTCCTCCTAGGTGGGACACCAGACTATGTTCAGGAATAATTTAAGGGCACATCATAAAAAAGTTACACAAAATAAAAATGACCAAACTGGTTGTTACTTTTTTTATAATGGCATGAACAGCATTTATAGCTTTGACGAAAGTACAACTGTCATGTGATGGAGTTTATTCCAGACTCCATCTTGCGGCCATGACACTATCGTGCCACGGTTAATTCACCTGCTCATGAAGACAATCACCTTTCATGCTGGGTAGCAAGGGCACGAGAAATAAATCACTGCCACCCAGCTCAGAGACACGACAAGGCTGCTGGCAAGTTCAAGCAGACCCTGAGGTGCCAGCCAGAAATGGGGTCAAAGGCCAAAACTGCATTCCTCTGTGACTGGGACAGAGATATAGAGAACTGCTGAGGTGCCTCCCACACGGAGCCCGAGCCCCCATTGCCAAATGTAGGACGGCTTTTTGTGACTCTGCATATTTAAGCATGCACTAAGCATGAATCACAAGTTGTTGTGTTAACCTGGATTTACAGGGTACATGCCTCGATTTTTGCCAAAAGTAGAAGAAAATGAGTTTGTTTCTCATTACCCTGCTTATGTCTGTTTTTATAAAGTTGACTCAGTATAAGACCATATGAACCAGATTTGAGTTCAAACATGAAATTAGAGGAAAAACAGATTGTGATATTTTAACCGAATATTAACATTTGCAGCCTTCACATGAAAGAGCAAAGTCCTGAAATTAAGGTGGAAACCCAGCAGGCAAACAGAGAATCAAATTACAAATGCACCATAATCACACCCTGAATGTTCAGCATTTGTTTTCCTTTTTTTTTTATGATAAACTGCTGTTGCTGCCTCATAATAGAACTAATTTTCCAATTTGCCATAAACTGCTGAACAGTATTATCCTTCCCCATTATCCAGGTGATACTACAGTACAAAACAGGTGTTATTGTGGTTTTATTATGAAAATTAATAACAGTCAATTGGAGATTCCTTGACAATTTTGCCATTACTTTGCACCATTAAACACTTTAAAAGCTTTCACACAAATGGGATTTTTCCCCCCCTCAAACACTCCAATGATGGCAATTACCAAAATCCTCTCCATCTGACAGTGAACAGCGGACTTCACGATGCAGCACACAGAGAGCGTTTTATTGTTTCTAACTGTGGAATTAAAGAGGAAAAGGTCATGACTGGGAGCATGTACTGTCACCATAGAATACAGACACAGACACACTAGTTTCATTGACATATCAGGACGTATGACAGAAATGTGAAAATGGGAACATGCGTTTCCCAAGGTCCTAGAGGCCTGGCAATCAAACTCATTCTAACCCATGCTTACAGGAATATGTCCATCTGTGGAGTTTTTGGCTAGGGCTACATTTTGGTCAAACGTGATTTTTATGCTAAATATGAGGATACTGTCAGGTTTATGTGACTTATGAGTACAATAACATCACACTGAAGCGAAAAGTTAAAACTGGCCACTAGGCAGTGAAATTGAAGATCAGCAAAAACTGTCAACACAATTGTTTTCCAAAAATTGCGTAATATATTTGCGGACATCACAGATTTTTGTCTGGGAGATTTTTTTGGGGGCGGTGGGGGCACTCTGAAATGCTTTAAAGTGCTCGGAAAAATGAGGATGTGGAAAATGTTCTCGTTTTTCCATTGTCCTGAAATTGAAGGGGTGTTATCATAAAAATGTCCTGAATTGTCATGAAAACAAACGCATGCGCGCACACACACACACACACACACACACACACACTGGACAAACCGTCTGACATCGTGTTTGAAGCTCAGATGGGCGGCTGTAGATATTTGCCACCTTGGCAGTTTTTGACTCCGCCTAGTTCCTGGCCAACCATAAATGGGTAAATTCTGACAGGCTAACTGTTTCGAGTGTTCGATTAACGCGTAGTGTTTTGACTGGGTGGTTGTTCTTATAATGGGTGACTTGGGCCCAGGTGCTAAAAACTACAGCTGCCATACTCTCTCTATTCCCGTCATCACCACTGAGGGATTACCACGACAACAATCATGCTGTGCAGTTTCTTATCAGCGTGAGACAGTTGGAGATAATTAGCTACAGTAACCCTCCACTGTCTGCACAATTTTTTTTTTTTTTTTTTTTGCAGCTTGAATCAGTATCACTTAAGTTGAGATGAATAAACAAATCACTTGTATGCACAACGCGTGGCGCTTCATGGATGCCACAGCAGGCGGAAATTAATTCCACAGGTTCACGACAACGCAGTTTTGTGTTCATATCCAAAAAATGAGGTGGGCTTCATAGATAATTGGCAAAGCTTCTGGGGAAAACCTGGTCTTGTTAGGAGAGACGGCAGCCATCCCACTTTGGATGGAGCAGCTCTCATTTCTAGAAATCTGGCCAATTTTCTTAAATCCTCCAAACCGTGACTATCCAGGGTTGGGACCAGGAAGCAGAGTTGTAGTCTTACACACCTCTCTGCAGCTTCTCTCCCCCTGCCATCCCCTCATTACCCCATCCCCGTAGAGACGGTGCCTGCTCCCAGACTACCAATAACCAGCAAAAATCTATTTAAGCATAAAAATTCAAAAAGAAAAAATAATATAGCACCTTCAACTGCACCACAGACTAAAACAGTTAAATGTGGTCTATTAAACATTAGGTCTCTCTCTTCTAAGTCCCTGTTGGTAAATGATATAATAATTGATCAACATATTGATTTATTCTGCCTAACAGAAACCTGGTTACAGCAGGATGAATATGTTAGTTTAAATGAGTCAACACCCCCGAGTCACACTAACTGTCAGAATGCTCGTAGCACGGGCCGGGGTGGAGGATTAGCAGCAATCTTCCATTCCAGCTTATTAATTAATCCAAAACCCAGACAGAGCTTTAATTCATTTGAAAGCTTGTCTCTTAGTCTTGTCCATCCAAATTGGAAGTCCCAAAAACCAGTTTTATTTGTTATTATCTATCGTCCACCTGGTCGTTACTGTGAGTTTCTCTGTGAATTTTCAGACCTTTTGTCTGACTTAGTGCTTAGCTCAGATAAGATAATTATAGTGGGCGATTTTAACATCCACACAGATGCTGAGAATGACAGCCTCAACACTGCATTTAATCTATTATTAGACTCTATTGGCTTTGCTCAAAAAGTAAATGAGTCCACCCACCACTTTAATCATATCTTAGATCTTGTTCTGACTTATGGTATGGAAATAGAAGACTTAACAGTATTCCCTGATAACTCCCTTCTGTCTGATCATTTCTTAATAACATTTACATTTACTCTGATGGACTACCCAGCAGTGGGGAATAAGTTTCATTACACTAGAAGTCTTTCAGAAAGCGCTGTAACTAGGTTTAAGGATATGATTCCTTCTTTATGTTCTCTAATGCCATATACCAACACAGTGCAGAGTAGCTACCTAAACTCTGTAAGGGAGATAGAGTATCTCGTCAATAGTTTTACATCCTCATTGAAGACAACTTTGGATGCTGTAGCTCCTCTGAAAAAGAGAGCTTTAAATCAGAAGTGTCTGACTCCGTGGTATAACTCACAAACTCGTAGCTTAAAGCAGATAACCCGTAAGTTGGAGAGGAAATGGCGTCTCACTAATTTAGAAGATCTTCACTTAGCCTGGAAAAAGAGTCTGTTGCTCTATAAAAAAGCCCTTCGTAAAGCTAGGACATCTTTCTACTCATCACTAATTGAAGAAAATAAGAACAACCCCAGGTTTCTTTTCAGCACTGTAGCCAGGCTGACAAAGAGTCAGAGCTCTATTGAGCTGAGTATTCCATTAACTTTAACTAGTAATGACTTCATGACTTTCTTTGCTAACAAAATTTTAACTATTAGAGAAAAAATTACTCATAACCATCCCAAAGACGTATCGTTATCTTTGGCTGCTTTCAGTGATGCCGGTATTTGGTTAGACTCTTTCTCTCCGATTGTTCTGTCTGAGTTATTCTCATTAGTTACTTCATCCAAACCATCAACATGTTTATTAGACCCCATTCCTACCAGGCTGCTCAAGGAAGCCCTACCATTATTTAATGCTTCGATCTTAAATATGATCAATCTATCTTTGTTAGTTGGCTATGTACCACAGGCTTTTAAGGTGGCAGTAATTAAACCATTACTTAAAAAGCCATCACTTGACCCAGCTATCTTAGCTAATTATAGGCCAATCTCCAACCTTCCTTTTCTCTCAAAAATTCTTGAAAGGGTAGTTGTAAAACAGCTAACTGATCATCTGCAGAGGAATGGTCTATTTGAAGAGTTTCAGTCAGGTTTTAGAATTCATCATAGTACAGAAACAGCATTAGTGAAGGTTACAAATGATCTTCTTATGGCCTCGGACAGTGGACTCATCTCTGTGCTTGTTCTGTTAGATCTCAGTGCTGCTTTTGATACTGTTGACCATAAAATTTTATTACAGAGATTAGAGCATGCCATAGGTATTAAAGGCACTGCGCTGCGGTGGTTTGAATCATATTTGTCTAATAGATTACAATTTGTTCATGTAAATGGGGAATCTTCTTCACAGACTAAAGTTAATTATGGAGTTCCACAAGGTTCTGTGCTAGGACCAATTTTATTCACTTTATACATGCTTCCCTTAGGCAGTATTATTAGACGGTATTGCTTAAATTTTCATTGTTACGCAGATGATACCCAGCTTTATCTATCCATGAAGCCAGAGGACACACACCAATTAGCTAAACTGCAGGATTGTCTTACAGACATAAAGACATGGATGACCTCTAATTTCCTGCTTTTAAACTCAGATAAAACTGAAGTTATTGTACTTGGCCCCACAAATCTTAGAAACATGGTGTCTAACCAGATCCTTACTCTGGATGGCATTACCCTGACCTCTAGTAATACTGTGAGAAATCTTGGAGTCATTTTTGATCAGGATATGTCATTCAAAGTGCATATTAAACAAATATGTAGGACTGCTTTTTTGCATTTACGCAATATCTCTAAAATCAGAAAGGTCTTGTCTCAGAGTGATGCTGAAAAACTAATTCATGCATTTATTTCCTCTAGGCTGGACTATTGTAATTCATTATTATCAGGTTGTCCTAAAAGTTCCCTAAAAAGCCTTCAGTTAATTCAAAATGCTGCAGCTAGAGTACTGACGGGGACTAGAAGGAGAGAGCATATCTCACCCATATTGGCCTCTCTTCATTGGCTTCCTGTTAATTCTAGAATAGAATTTAAAATTCTTCTTCTTACTTATAAGGTTTTGAATAATCAGGTCCCATCTTATCTTAGGGACCTCGTAGTACCATATTACCCCAATAGAGCGCTTCGCTCTCAGACTGCAGGCTTACTTGTAGTTCCTAGGGTTTGTAAGAGTAGAATGGGAGGCAGAGCCTTCAGCTTTCAGGCTCCTCTCCTGTGGAACCAGCTCCCAATTCAGATCAGGGAGACAGACACCCTCTCTACTTTTAAGATTAGGCTTAAAACTTTCCTTTTTGCTAAAGCTTATAGTTAGGGCTGGATCAGGTGACCCTGAACCATCCCTTAGTTATGCTGCTATAGACGTAGACTGCTGGGGGGTTCCCATGATGCACTGTTTCTTTTTCTTTTTGCTCTGTATGCACCACTCTGCATTTAATCATTAGTGATCGATCTCTGCTCCCCTCCACAGCATGTCTTTTTCCTGGTTCTCTCCCTCAGCCCCAACCAGTCCCAGCAGAAGACTGCCCCTCCCTGAGCCTGGTTCTGCTGGAGGTTTCTTCCTGTTAAAAGGGAGTTTTTCCTTCCCACTGTAGCCAAGTGCTTGCTCACAGGGGGTCGTTTTGACCGTTGGGGTTTTACATAATTATTGTATGGCCTTGCCTTACAATATAAAGCGCCTTGGGGCAACTGTTTGTTGTGATTTGGCGCTATATAAAAAAAAATTGATTGATTGATTGATATCCGTTTCACAATAATCAGTCAGGGCTGTTCAGCTGCCAACAAAGAATATCATTACGTAAACTATTAGAAAAGGATGTGGTTTGCCGTCAAACATCTGCCGCGCCTCCTACGCGACCTTTGACCAACTCTGGATTTGTCATTTGCACATACTCTTCATTATGTTGTCTGACTCCAAACATATGATCCCACTAATGCATTTAGACTCAAGCAGACGGGGTTTTGATTAATAGTGACCTTATTAATTCATCATCAATTTGTTTTCCTGCAGTGTGCCCCAACCTGTCGAGTAGACTCAGAGACACCTCAGAAATAAAATGCAGATGTCATTCCTGAGCAAAATTCTGATTGAAGTGTGATGAGGAATCATCTTTCATTTCTTATTTTTTAATTGACTTGTGATTTTAAAGCAGGTGGTGACATTTCTGTTGTAGTTACTAATATTCAGAGGGTCGCGACAACCCTTTTTAAAAATCCTACAAACTCAAAAACAATTTCCATCACTTTCTGCCAAAACTGGAGCAAGTATATTTTGTTGAACCTGTACAACCTGACATTGGCCTTTAACACTACAACCCCAGTTCCAATGAAGTTGGGACGTTGTGTAAAATGTAAATAAAAACAGAATACAATGATTTGCAAATCCTCTTCAACCTATATTCAATTGAATACACCACAAAGACAAGATATTTAATGTTCAAACTGATATCTTTATTGTTTTTGTGCAAATATTTGCTCATTTTTAAATGGATGCCTGCGACACGTTTCAAAAAAGCTGGGACAGTGGTATGTTTACTACTGTGTTACATCACCTTTCCTTCTAACAACACTCTAAGCGTTTAGGAACTGAGGACACTAATTGTTGAAGCTTTGTAGGTGGAATTCTTTCCCATTCTTATTTGATGTACGACTTCAGTTTTTCAACAGTCCGGGGTCTCCGTTGTCATATTTTACGCTTCATAATGCGCCACACATTTTCAGTGGGTGACAGGTCTGGACTGCAGGCAGGTCAGTCTAGTACCCGCACTCTTTTACTACGAAGCCACGCTGTTGTAACATGTGCAGAACGTGGCTTGACATTGTCTTGCTGAAATAAGCAGGGATGTCCCTGAAAAAGACGTTCCTTGGATGGCAGCATGTGTTGCTCCAAAACCTGGACGTACCTTTCAGCATTGACGGTGCCATCACAGATGTGTAAGTTGTGCCATGGGCACTAACACACTCACATACCATCACAGATGCTGGCTTTTGAACTTTGCACTGGTAACAATCTGGATGGTCTTTTTCCTCTTTTGTCCGGAGGACACGACATCCATGATTTCCAAAAACAATTTGAAATGTGGACTCAACAGACCACAGCACACTTTTCCACTTTGTGTTTGTCCATTTCAAATGAGCTTGGGCCCAGAAAAGGCGGTGGTGTTTCTGGATGTTGTTGATGTATGGCTTTCGCTTTGCATGGTAGAGTTTTAACTTGAACTTGTAGATGTAGCGACAAACTATGTTAACTGACAGTGGTTTTCTGAAGTGTTCTTGAGCCCACGCGGCAAGATCCTTTACACAATGATGTCGGTTTTTAATGCAGTGCCACCTGAGGGATCGAAGGTCACAGGCATTCATTGTTGGTTTTTGGCCTTGCTGCTTACGTGTAGATCCTCCAGATTCTTTGAATCTTCTGATTGTATTATGGACTGTAGATGATGGAATCCCTAAATGCCTTGCAACTGAACATTGAGAAAAAATGTTCTTAAACTGTTGGAATATTTTTTGACACAGTTGTTCACAGAGTGTTGATCCTTGCCCCATCTTTGCTTGTGAATGGCTGAGCCTTTTGGGGATGCTCCTTTTATACCCAATCATGACACTCACCTGTTTCCAATTAGGTGTTCTTTGAGCATTCATCAACTTTCCCAGTCTTTTGTTGCCCCGTCCCAACTTTTTTGAAATGCGCTGCAGGCATCCATTTCAAAATGAGCAAATATTTGCACAAAAACAATAAAGATATCAGTTTGAACATTAAATATCTTGTTTTGTGGTGTACTCAGTTGAATATAGGTTGAAGAGGATTTGCAAATCATTGTATTTTGTTTTTATTTACATTGTACACAACACCCCAATATAATTGGAATTGGGGTTGTATTTCTGCTGGATTTTCCACCCCATATTTCCATAACTTTCAGCTGTAGATGGTACAAACTATATTTTTTGGAATTTATATGACCAGCCAGATAAGCTGGTATAGTTTAAAGGGGAACTATGCAATATTATTTTTCACTGTTTTCTCATATTTTTTTTGTTTGTGTTTTTCTCTGTGGAGCTCCCTCTACAGCTCTGAGTACACGTACCACAAACTGTTGTAAAAACTCACTGCCGACCGCTCTTCCCCCGCTGTCCATGTACATTTGTTTTTAATGGAGGCAGCGTACACAATCCGCGGAGTCATCTCCTCTGGCAGCAGTTTTCTTTGCTTTTACGCCAGCTCTGCTATGACGGTGAAGATGCAAGAAATAAAGTCATTGCTGGTGTGTTCTTATAGCTGCTAGCTAACCATTGCCCTTATAGGGGAGCATGCATGTGTTGTTGTAGTGCCGTAAAGCAGTTTGTGTTTCTCACAAGACCTGTGACTCTCATTAAAAGGACACTGGGTCAGTGTCCCTACAGTTGCAAGGCTGGTTTTCTGCTATGAGACACTAGAAGCCAGGGATAGAGAGCCTCCATGCTCCCCAGATGTCAGAACTAACTGTGAGTGTATAGCCTATAAAGTAAGGCTGGGAATAGCAGGAATTCCCACCTTGTGGATCTTCCTCCTACTGCAAAAGCATCATCACTGTACCCCTGTGTGCAATGATGTCACAGTACCATTCATTTGACCCAAACATCTCTCAGCCTCATAGACGAAGTCCTGGACAATGAAAGTCATTGCTGGCTAAAGGTAGGATAGTCAGCCAAACTCACAAAATATTTGTCAATGTTCAAAATGATATTGTACCAACTGTATGCTGTAGAAATCCTCATTGTTGTATTGAGCTTCTGCTTGTATCCCCACTGCCTTTTCCCTTTAATGACTAATTCATCTGATGTCTCCACTACAAAGTCCAACTGATAATTGCACATTTATTTATTCATTTTTTTTATTTCAAGCATTATTCTCTCTGAAAGAACTAATTCATGAATATCTCAGGTGGCACTTATGGGGCAGAGGTTTTCTGAGAAATTGGAGACAAATCCAACACCTGCCAGCATACTGAGCTGAAATCACTTACAGTCAATCACTTGTGGCTCATTGTATCATTTATCCAAGACTCAAAGGAACCATCCAGATCTGCCTGAAAGACTCAAAGAATGACCTGCTTGTGAAGAAAATACTTGAAGAACCTAAACATTTATCCCTTCAGTTTCATTGCTTAAAATGTGAACTCTCTGCACACATGCATTTCCAGTCACCATCACACAGAGTTTTCTGTTCCATCTTCTGCACCTTGGATACACTGATTTAAATAATATGTTTGTCACGAGTCTGAATTTGAATATCAAATGTGATGAAATTGCAATCAAGCATAAATCTGAGTGAAACCACAAAGGGAAAGACAGACTGTCATACTTTAAAATAAGAGTTCAATCTTTCAAGTGTTTTCAGGGAATAGGCTTCTGCATGAATCTAACATGGAAAGGTTCTCCCTAAGGAATAATTGATATTTTGACAGCAGATGCAAAATCGCCTTGTGCAATGGGTGCAAAACCATTTCAGGTGTGTCCAAGTGCACTTTGATATTTCAAGGGTGGGAAATATTGGCGTTAAGGGGTTGATTTGCTGCATTCTTTGGACATGGATGTTTTTGCAGTCCAAACATGATATCAACCAAACTGATGTGTTCTGCTCTCCTCCTGCATTAATCTGCTTTTGAAGCATAATGCAGTTCCCATAGAGTTTTCATACAGTCCCAACTTTTCTGATTGAAATCAGAAAAAAAAAAAACACAAAAACACAAAAAACCAAAAACAGTATTTCATGTTTTCTGTGGCAGCTTAATTTTGTTATACATCCATTCATACGGTAAGGCATTTTCATGTTATTTCAAACAGGTGAGATCAATAGTGATTGTAATCATGATTTGTTCTTTGAGAACCAAAGATGGACAGAGCATCTCCACTTTGTCAACAAATGTATGACAAAACAAGAGCAAACAGAGATTTCTGACATCCACTAATCCAGAGCCCGATCACGTCCAAAATTCAGTGGAGTGTTCCATGCTCTGATATCTCTGTGTTGCAAAGTTGCTGAGAATCTGTGAAGTAGTTTTGTAGTAATCCTTCAAAGTCTATATAAGGGAAATCTTGATCCAGAATCCGGACGTGGATCCGGATCACCTCCAAAATTCAGTGGAGTCGTCCATGCCCTAATATCTATCTGTGGTGAGAATCCATGAAGTAGTTTGACGTAATCCTTCAAGCGTATATAAAGTGAAATCTTTATATATAATCCAGAATCCGGATCAGGATAATTACATCCCTGGCGGATGTAATTATAGAATGATTAAAAACAATGTTCCTCAAAGAAAGATTGGAAGGGTTTTGCATATTTACCCTACAGTGCATAAAAGTGGAATCTGGAAGAATTTTAGTGTGTAAATGGCAAAGCCGCAAGCAAAAGCTGAACACCTGTGATCTCTGATCCCTCACATGGCACTGTATCACAAACTTCATCAATAGCTGATATAACTACATGGCTAAGGGATTACTTTGGGAAACTTTTCTCATGGACTGCAATATGGAGTTACATTAACACAAATGTCACTTAAAATGTTACTGTGCAAGAAAAGACACCTTGTGCTAACCTTGTCCAGAAGTAGGAATGGTGTCTCTGGACTCTGAGGCATCTGGGTTGGACCATCACACAGTAGGAATTCATTAGAGTGTGCTTGTGATCAATTATGTGCACTTAATGAATTTAGATCTTTTTCTACACACAGACTAAAGAGCCCCCACTTACAGGAAAAAATAATCATTTTAAACTTCCAAAAATGTGCATTTGCACTGTTACCTCACAGCAAGAAAGTCACTGGATCACTTCCCTTCTGTGTGGAATTTGCATGTTCTACCCATGTTCATGTAGGTTCCCTCTGGGTGCTCATGTTACAGTTTAGGTGAACTGGAAACTTTAAATTGATCATAAGTATGCGTGCGAATGTGACTGAGTCTATATGTGGCTCTGTGATAGACTGGTGTTTTGTCTAAGGTGTACCCCACCTCTTGCCCTATTACTTCTGGCTCCAACTCCCCTATGACCCTTGATTAGAGTAAGCGGGTATTCCATGCAACATTGAGTCATTGTCACATTCTGCCTTACATACAAAATTCATTGTTACGGTTAGGAGTCCAGAACGGGACCGGGCCGGTACTTGGCGATGGACTTAAACACAAGGGAGCAAGAAACAGAACAGAATATGAATGCAAAGAGATTTATTTACAAGAAACCAGAAAATAAAGTTGAGCGGGTTAGATAGCCTGCTGAGGTGAGAGTCAGCTCACTTGTGGCGGTGGAAATTTGGGTGGTGCAGGATTCTGAGCCTGTCTTGAAGGAAAATGTCAACTAAGGGGCAGGTGGAACGCTCGCCTCCGAAACCAGGAACTAGGTGAGAAGACACACAGGGTGAGTGAAATGCACTCATCATGCTGAAGCCTCAGAACAGTCACAGAACATAAAACAGTCTTAACACAGAATGCTTCAGAGGTGAGGAAATAAAGTTGTCTTCTTAAGAAATAAAGTTCACTGTTCAGGAATTGTTCATAGTTCATAAGTTGTATCCAAAAGGTCAGAGATCAAGTGCTGCACATTGTAACGCAGTTCCAATTAAGCAGGACTTGATACAGCTGGGTTCTCAATTGTTTGATATCAGAGTTCATGCAGTTCTTAGGTGGAGTATCTTGGAATAGTACTTAATCATAGCATAGAATGGGATCTTACTGAGATGGGATCTCACTGAGATGCTATCCTGGGTGGCATGGGAGCCACTCAGGAAAGCGCGTGGAAAGACAATTCGCTCTAATACGGAAATTAGAGAGTGGGCCTGGTACCTTGAGTGTAGCTGTGGGAAGCTCTGACATCTTAGGCGCATGGAAGCAACAGGAAGACACGGTCAAGGTCGCAGGGAGGCAATCAGCCTTGGGCCTCATGGAATGGTCTGGATATACATCTGGCCACATGGCTTGGACAGGAGATGAACACCCTCTGGCTTCATGGCATGGAGAAAGAATCAAGAATCCAGCCAAAATAAAATACCAACCTGGGATTATATAGCCCGCTCCTCATCAACCGCATATGCACGGCAGGTGAGTGGCCGTCGTCAGCAGAGGTGCGCAGCAGGTGAGAAATGGCTCAGAGTGTGTCACCTGGGAAAGAACTACACCTCTCAGAACTACACCCAAGGTAAATAAAAGGGAATGAGAGAGAGGCAGGGCAGATGCTAACCATGACATTCACAGTGCATTATATGCAAAGACACACTGGACATCCTTTCAAAAATTGAGCATAATCAGACTTTTTTCTCTAACACATTGGTTCAAGTTTGTGATTTGAAAAGCTTAGTTTAAAATTTTTGCTGCTTAAAATTTCACTCCAGCAATATTTTAGAAAGTAACCAAAGTTTCCCTCCTCGGCCACTGTTCAAACCATCCAGTTTTCCACATCCACATCAAGCAAAGGAACAGGAGTTGCAGCCTTTTAACAGCTGTAACAGCTCTGCTTGGTCTTGGTCAGAGGCTTTTTTAAGCCTGTAAATCTTATTTTTGGACAAATTTATGCAAAGTCCATCTTATCTAATAAAATGTAAACAGCTGTCCTGTGACTACTGCTGTGCAGTACTGCTGTCTCTTGGGGAATGGGGAAGGTTAACACTTTCAGAAGGTTGGACTCAAGTTGAAATCTCATGCACTAAACATGCACTGGCATCTACGCTGAGAATGCAAATAGGGGAGCGGAAAAGCTCAGAGCACAGAGGGAGTGTTGGAAAGTCCATCGTATCTAATAAAATGTCAACAGCTGTCCTGTGACTAGTGAGTACTGCTGTTTCTTTATGAATGGGGTAAGGTTAACACTTTTATAAGGTTAGACTCACATTGAAATCTTATGCACGAAACCTAAATGCAGATTTAGGTTTAGGTTGAGAATGCAAATGGGGAGGGGAAAAGCTCAGAGCACAGAGGGAGTTTTGCTTCATTCTCTGCACAGAATGCTATTTAGCCACTAAATGTTTTTAGCCACTTTACATACAAAAAAGTTACTGGGTGCTAGAATAATGCGTAAAATCTGAGCTACAGCAGCTTTAAAATTGCACCTAGTAGCAGGAAGCCTGTCAGTGTAACTGACAGGCAAGAATTGCCAAATTGTTCTGTGAGTGACGTCTCTGACTGTGAAAACTGCACCGCAGTGACCTTGGAAATGGTTAGCAGAGCCTTGAAATAGATTTGCCACATATTCAAGATTTGTGAACATCCAAATCCTCACAAACAGGAAGCGAAAAAGGAGAAACGGCCAGCCAAAACACCATCAGTCCAAGAACACACGCAGCTTTGGTATGGAGCAGCTATTAACATAAACTTTGATAATGACTTCTCGCTGAGAAACAGGGGCCCACAACATGTTTTCCACAATAGCTACACAATCCAATTACCTACAGATGTTCACTTCACAGATTTCTGGTTCACCACATCTGTTTGTTGGCAGGAGATCTCATTATAACAAGCATGTCTTAAGCCAGAGCGCCCAGCGCTGCCTGGCACATTTTACTGCAGTTTGTTGAACATTTACAACAAGCATTACTGTGTGTTGTTAAAGTTTTGGATGTTGGACTTGATGATTTCCAACAGCTTGTGAATTTTACCTCAGCAGACACCAAACCTCAGTTAGCCTGTCGACTGTAATGTTTCTCATTATAGCAAAGGCAGGATTTACATTATCCAGTCGTTATCCGGGGTCGAGTCACAGCAGGCCAAATGAGTACACGGTTCACTTATTCCTGGAGTTATCCCAAAGGGATCCAGAGCTGGTCAAACCTCCAGGGTGTTTTTGGTCTACATAAGCTCTCCTCGCAGTATGAAGGCCCCCAACACAAAGGGTCCACGGGGTATTGAGTTGCTCGAACCACCTCGACTGACAAGCTTCAATGCAAAGCAGCAACAGATGGATCCTGGGCTCCCTGCTGATATCGGAGCTCGTCTAAGGAGTGTTTACTTCTTCAACCTAATGTGGATGCGCTGGCGAGCGCCAACCCAAGCAGGCAGAACCCCTTTCATGGCTGGTTTAGCTTGGGAGCATATCAGGCAGTTTTCACGCACACTAACTGCACGGATGATGTGGAATCACCTCAATCACTGTTTGGTTAAATGAAAAGTCAAGAGGATCTTGATCTTGCAGATTGTGCACCAGTTTTTCTGAAATTGTCTGCAGGCTGAAATTAAGCAGTAGATCTCTCTGAGTACTTTCAAATCCAGGCTCAAGATATAGTTGTTTTCAATTGTTTATGTTTAAAAAGGGCATATAGTTGCACAAAGTCTTTGCACAGCTCTTTAATTTTTAAATTTGGTATGTTTTTGTCTATTGTGTGCATTGTTGTGTTGTAGTTTTATTATTGGTGTTTATTCTGTTCAGTAATTTGATTCCTGGAAAACAATAGACAAATAAAATCATCATCGTCATCATCATTATTGTTATTAGAAGAAGAAGAGTGAATAGGAATAATTGTTGTGTGGGCCGCTGAAGAGGAGGTACTGCTGGCCCACCACCACCAGATGGCGCCATGCTTGAAGTGCGGGCTTCAAGCATGAGAGGGCGTCGGAGCAACAGAGAGTGACAGCTGTCACTCATCACCAGCACCAGCTGTCACTCATCATCCACATCACCATAAAAGCCTGACTGCAACTCCACCTCCCCGCCGAGAAATCAGCAACCAAGAGGTAATCTTTCTCTATTGTAATTTCTCTGCTACAACTGAACTCTTATTTGCAGCCGTTTGCCCTGTGGTGTCCTTATCGGAGTTGGCGTAAAGGCGTGACCGCGACGACTTCGCATCACTCCATCTCAGATAAGTGGTTAAACAGGAGCTGCACGAGTGTGTGATTGGAGGTGGAGGTGCTCCCTCCATAAAAGAACATTAACTGTGAGTGGACTACTGAGTGTGCGGACTCACACTCACCTGGACTTTCTCTATTCTCTGCCAGCAGTACCAGGGTCGACAGCCGAAGGCAGAGGCCACCTGGGGACTCGGGACTTGGCGGCTCCGGTGTTCTTCAGGCCCGTTGGTGGTGGAAACTGTGTGGGAATCAGCTATTCTCTTGCCAGAGGGCTTCTATCTTCGAGCCTGCCCACACGTCACCTGGTGTATTATTGGCAATCCATATTTCTGTCTGTATTCCGTTGTGTGTTTTCACAACATTAAATTGTTACTCGTTGGCTTATCCATTGTCCGTTCCTTAGCGCCCCCTGTTGTGGGTCCGTGTCACGACACCTTCCCAACAATAATGTGAATATTAGAGAAATGAAAAAAAAAGAGACAAAAAGAAAGACAAACTGCTTCAAAGAGCAACTGATAAAGTTGCAGAACAAGTTTGATACAGGCCACCTGGTGTCAACAAAGTGCAATCTTCATGTGGCATTGTGAAAGAATGCAAGAAGTACAGACACTCAGACACGGACGGCAAGTTCGGGGTTTATTTCGTTGGTTTGTGCTGTTAACTAAAGCTGATCAGTGATGCCACGATGATGGGATACCAAAGTGCATTTTGCCAGGATCTCACAGAAACCTGTGAGATGTCCAACCCATGAACTGACATGTAATCAGTTCATGGGTTGGATGTCATTCAACATCCAGCAGTGGGACACGGCTGGTCTTCAGAAGTGCGCACCACCGCGCTTGCTCTGCCACACCTCTCCCCTTGCTTGCCTTTCACCCAGACCTCTGGTGGCACGTGCGGCATTGGAGGTGCCTTCTGCATATTCCTGCTGCATTCTGCTGGCAATGTGGGTTTTGTGCTGTGTTCTTTTTATTCTTTGTCCTTTTTTAAAATTTTGTTTTTATTTCTACGTGCTGTTATATCCGTATTCGACCTGCACTCTGGGTAGTCAACCTGGATTTGGCAGCTGCTGCACTCCGAATGTGCATGAATCATTCAAGGCAGCTTCGACACACATTCTGGATATTCATACGACATTTGTACACAGCTGTCTGAATATCTGCTCCATAAGAATGGCTGTTTGTCCCATTTGGGCTGTTTGTACAGCATTTAGGCTCATTTGTTCTCTGGTCTGATGGAGTCCTTAACAATGTCAGCTCTCCACTTGAACAGTGTTTGCTTTGCAGAACACCGGCACCACTTGAAATAAAAGATGGCGTTGCCTGCCCCCTGTGGATAACATACAACACCATGGTATCTATGAAAACACACCTCTCACTTAAATTACAAAAATTGCAAAGTAGACATTTCCAAACGTCAAGGACACAGTGGGAGCGTGTGCGTGAAACCTCTTTGATTTCATTATATCATCAGCACGTGATGTCAAGTAGAGGTCCCATGCTGACAGTATAATTGTCTCCTTGTATGGCAGAAGCAAACTCATGACACCGTGCTCCCTGTGAGAAAGATGGGAATATTGACAAAGGGGGGAGGAAAGCCTCTTTGACACGCACGTGTGTGTTTGTGAGAAGTTATACCATTTCCAAAAATGACGCTTTATGGCTGGGCTCCATTTCACAAAACATTTGAGATATATGTATGTCTGTTTAAATGTCTTGTGCAGATTCCTCAAATAAGACCTTGGAGATGCGACGCTGCATTTTATGATCCCATTTTGTATCACAGCCGAGAGTAAGAGCCCCTTGGGTTAGAGGTATAAATCAGCGTGGAGTTGGAGGTCCGTGATGAATTTACATATTCGGTTTGCAAACAGTGTCCTCTGAAAGGATCGCCTCTGAGTGGAGGCAGCAAAAATATGACCTTTAAAAGCTGCTTTGTTGAGCAATGCCTTCTTGCACATGCTGCAGTACCCAGCCTCCATGTCCCCTGTAGAATTAGGTTGATTGAGCATGGCCTAAATTGGATAAACCATATCTTTCCTGCTGGAAGGCCGGGTCCGTTAAACCGGCTGGACAATGAGGCAGCCAAATGCCTCACCATTAGAATTGTGGGATAGTTTCCAGGTTGAAGCCTATGGGACTGCATAGACTCATGGGTCTCTGTTACAGACCGGTGCCATGCATACAGTGATTTTGTTTTTTTTTTTCATGTTAGAAAATAGTGGCTTAAAAAATATGTGTACGTTGCATCCAGAAAGTATACTTTTTTTCACATTTTGTTATGGTACAGCCTTATTCCAAAATGGATGAACTTAATTTTTGTCCTCAAAATTCTACACACAATACCCCATAATGACAATGTGAAAAAATGTTCTTTTTTTTATTTTTGCAAATTTATTTAAAAAAAAACCTAAATCTAAAAACTAGAGAAATCAAATGTACATAAGTATTCACAGGCTTTACTATGAAGCTCCAAACTGAGCTCAGGTGCATCCTGTTTTCACTTTTTTTTTTTTTATTTCACTGTTATTTAAAAAGGATAGTCCCATTGAGATCAAGACCTCTTTTGCAAGGGAGACCTGGACATTTATAAAGTTTCCAATTCACCTAACCTGCATGTCTTTAAATGTGGGAGGAAACCGGAGCACCCGGAGGAAACCTATGCAAACACAGCAAGAACATGCAAACTCCACACAGAAAGGACACAGGTGGGACTCGAACCCATGACCTTCTTACTATGAGGCAATAGTGCTAACCACTAAGCCACCGTGCTGCAAAAATGATCATCCTTGAGATGTTTCTGCAGCTTACCTAGGGTAAATTCAGTTGATTGGACATGATTTGGAAAGGCACACACCTGTCTACATATAAGGTCTCACAGTTGACAGTGCATGTCAGAGCACAAACCAAGCATGGTCAAAGGATTTGTGCCTCAATAGACCGAGACAGGAGGTATAATACCTGTAAATATATTATACTTATCAGTATTATACCTGTAAATAATCAGGTATAATATATTTACAGGTATTATACCTCCGAGACAGGAGGTATAATACCTGTAAATATATTATATATTATTATATAATACCTGTAAATATATTATACTTGATTATTTACAGGTATTATACCTGTAAATATATATTATTATATAATACCTGTATTATATAATACCTGTAAATATATTATACCTGATTATTTACCTATTATAGGTATTATACCTGTAAATAATCAGTTTTATTGCCAGTTTTCTTCAGAAAAGTCAAAGGATGGATACATGAACATTTCCAAGTCACTGAATATGTCTTGGACTTTATTTACATCAATTATGGAGAAATACAAACAGTATAGCACTCTATGGTAAATCTGTGTGGAGTAGACAGTTCTCAAAAACTGAGTGACTGTGCAAGAAGGAGAAGAGTGAGGAGAAGAGTGAGGAAACCACCCAGACAACCCCGAAGAAGTTATAGGCTTCTGTGGCTGTGACTGGAGAAATTGTGCACAGTTACATGCACAAAAAACATTTTGCATCCCCAGTTATACAGCTTCATGATGAAGTGGTATAGAGGAGGGTTTTATTAAAAAGAAGACCTGAAAATTCAGCTACATTTTGCCAGAAAGTACATTTGAGATGCAAGCCTAGATTTGATGTTTTGGTGAAAGAAAAATTTGTATTTCATCATAATTGATGTAAATAAAGTCCAAGACATATTCAGTAACTTGGAAAATGTTCATGTATCCATCCCTGGACTTGTCTGATGAAAAATGGCAATAAAACTGATTATTTACAGGTATTATACCAAAGTGTCTCATTACTTATGCAACCCATCATCTTGGCTTTTAGATTTTTAATTAATTTATATCAAGTTGTAGAGATTTGCTTTCAGTTTGAGTTTAAGGAAGATTTTTTTTTTCTTTTCTTTTCTTTTTTTTTTTTGCATTTGAAATGACAAAAGCAAATTAAAATGTGTGAAATTCCAAGTGCTCCAATACTTTTGGAGGGCACTGTATAGCTAATTAAGAAACACTCAGGGGCATGTGCATTTTTAAGTGAAATGCATTGTTCTGGTGTTACTCAGTGAACAAAATTAAAAGGTTATTTAAAAAAAAGCCCTCCCAGTCCTTACTGGACTTATTAAACTAAACACATCTTCTTCTGGATTGTATTTATTCAAATAACTAAACTAACTGTCTTTACTTATCAATGAAAGACTTGACTTCTAGATGTTTTGTGCTGTTAAATGTAACCGCTGTGAAACAATCATTAAATAAGGTGTTGATGTAATTCACCGGCTTTCTTACTGTCACTGCTCCCTGTCTTTATTCACTACCTACCTCACTCCACACACACAACAGCACCGTGTCGAAGTTAGTTTCAGGTGGGATACTGGACAGATATTCATTGTGGGTTCAACAGTGCCCATACAGTTGGATATTGCGCACTCCCTATACTGCAGAGGTAATGCTGCCATGGCTATATGGGGGCACGGCTGCCATTACCAAAGAGGGCAAAAAGGACATGAAGAAACCCGAATGTGCAATGCAGCATGCGTGTTGATTGAATGCGTAAGTACTCTAGGCAATCATGCCCTACCTTCCTGTTTTTTGGTTCACTTTAAATTAACCCCTTAACGCCTATTGTTGCATATATGCTACAATATTTGACTCAAATATGCAACATACCAAACTGACCAGTATGCCTGTTGTTGCAAATTTGCAACATACCATTATTATTATTATAACATTAGAACACATTATTACCAAAATACCAAAATTACTATTTATTTGTTGTGCAAATGTGAAATGAATAATCTCAACATTATTTACCATCTACTTAAAGGCAAAAACACAAAACATTTTTTTATATACAGCTATATAAATTCAGGCGTTAAGGGGTTAAAATGATATCATTAATTAAATTAGAATAAAAAGAGTTAAATTTCTTACCTTCATGGCAGAAATAGCATGGCTTCAGGGTCATAACACCCAGGCACACCACTGACGTGGAAACATACTTACGACTCGATCATCACTACATACAGCACGGTAAATAATTCCACGGATAAATTCCCGTTATGTCGTTGTCCCAAGATCCTAATGACATGAAATTTCCAGCTTGCCACAAAATAATGTTCACTGCACACTCTGGAGTTGACCGTGGGATTAAAGAGAGTGAATGCATACATGCATTTATGTAAAACCCACACAGAGTATAACACGGTTGGTTGCATTATCCTCATTGAACAAATGTTAGTCCCTGATTTCTGGTGGTTGCAACAGTTGATGCGGGCACATCTGAATACACGACAGCATGATCACAAAGTGTCACTTGGCGCATTGAACTGTGTGGCTTTTTGCCTGCTTTGGTAATGGCAGCGCATGCTCCTTGATGGCACATGGCCACCCTCTATATCCAACTCTGAAATGTTGAAGAATGTCATGCGCTGGCATGAGAGTGTGACAACATGTTAATTCTCATGCCGAATGTGTGAAATCTGACAGGACAGCTTTAAAGCATGAGTCTCACTCTGAATGAGTGAGACTTGAGAGCTCTGGATAAGGTGTGGTCGAAAAAACAAAAAACACAACGTGGCAAGCAGGACTAGAAAGAGACATAAACAGAGCTGGAAGCGAAGACATAAAACACAACAATCTGGTGGAGAACTAGCGCAATCAGTGAAGCTTAAATACACCATGATGATGAGCTATAGATTGGAAACAGGTGTGTGGAATGCTCCAGAACAGGGTGTGGCCCAGTGTGAACCGCCTACCACCAAGCACCAAGAGAGACAGACAAGAGAGATAGGGAAAGACAAAGCCCAAGGAGGAAAAACCCAAGGAAAAACAAGAGAAAACACACACAGAAAAACAAATCAAAACTAAACTAAGCAGACTAAAACAGAACAAAACATGACACAAACGTTCAGATCATGACAGTCTTGTAGTCTACCTCTGTAGCTGTTTACTGATGAAGAAACTCTGTCCAGTCAATGTCCAGAGCTTGTATACAGAACAGAGGAGGAATAAAGTAGCTAAATTTTGTTCAGCACCCAAACATCTTCAAGATGCATCTTCACGTTACATTTCATATAAGAGAACAGAGCATGAATTAGCGAGCTGTCTGCTAGTTTCATTAATCTAAAATCCCCGGAGAAACATATATAAGGCAACCAGAATTGAAGGAGAAATAGTGCTTTTAACAACCTGGAACTTATTTCTGGCATAAAATATGGTCATTTACTGACTGATATTACTTTGGTGTCATTAGGAGTCCATGGTATCAGATGACATGTTCAGGTTCAATTCTGGATAGAAGATTTTTCTTCTTCTACTAAAGTGGATTACAACTCTTTGTGGTAAGCAGTGCCAACTACTGTACAGGAGGGACCTAGCAGTCAATAGGTGTTTGTAACTTCTAAATGCTTCTGGCTCCTTTCAACCAGACATGCGGTGCCGTGACATGTCAGTCATCTGGGGTGGCACTTGGGGTGTCCAATCAGATTCCAGGGGGGCTACCAGTGCCACCCCGGGCTCCCCTCTAGCTCCACCCTTAAGAAAAACATCCACTAAAGGCCACTGCAGTCCATATTAAAAGTTTCTAAGAAGCCGCCATGGCGACCATCAAAAAATTGGTAATAATGCTGTACTGCTAAACAGACAAAAGCGTAGGCAACATTGTAGACGGGGTGATCTGTGCGGCCATTAAATACTTCTTGACAAGATTTTATATAAGTATAAACCACTTGTCAAAATATTCTGCTTTTGTTAATTGTCTTCTTCATCTCCTTTTGCTTCAGGGTTGAATTGTGGCTGCACTGCCTTCATGATGTACGGTGAATAATGTTCAGGTTTGTCCATGTCCGTAGGCTTTAAGGTAACAGACAAATGTTTGGACAGAAGGCTTCATCCATATCCATATTTAATACTGGGTATAAATGAATCTTAAGATACAGTTTTATGACATAAATACATTGTTTAATCAATTCAGTTAATTTACATAACACCAAATCACAACACAAGTTGCCCCAAGGCATTTTACAAGTGTAAGGTGTAGCCTTACCAGTGGTAAGACAAAAACTCCATCGGGCAATTTCTTTTAATAAAAAAACCTCAAACATACCAGACACAGAGGGGTGACCAACTGATTTGGTCATACCAACAACAACAAGAAACAAAAAAAAGTTGTCAAACACTCAAACAGATGACAAAATAAGTGTCCATATAGTAGTATAGTCCATCAGACATTGTGACCCAGAACCCATCACAAATGTCAGAGTTCATTATCCAGTGATTTTGGTCCAAACACATCATGTGCTCACGTGCTTTAATGATAGCACAATGTATATAGAATTCCGCTTCTCTTTCCATGACAAAAACTCCTGTAACAGTGGAATGTGCCGTTCATTTCTAAACTGGACGCTGTCTTGATCCGGTATGTCGTCTGACTAGCACAGGAATTGTGAAAAGACGTGGACATCAGCACTTTTTCAGCACATTATGACAGACGTGCGGAGGAGCCCCGCGCGTCGCGGTGGAGCCGCATGGCGCAAAGCAACACCGTGATGAAGCCTTCCGGGACATGTTGGGCATGTCCAGCTCATGCACAATCACAATCGGATAATCACACGACTGAAAAGCAACTGGAATCCATCTGAAATCCACCTGAAAGCCGTCCTGTGAGACCAACATGGAGGTGGTTTTATGCCGCGTAATGAACGGCTCTGTGGCGCATCCCTCCGCTTTTCTTTCCATGAAAAAACTCCTGTAACAGTGGAATGTGCCGAAAAAGTGCTGATGTCCATGACTTCTGCCTTTTTGTGAAAGTCAGACGAGGTCCCGGATCAACAAAGCCTTCACGTTGGAAATGATCTGGTTGTTTCAGCGGGGTTGGAGCCTGTCGATCGGCACTGGGAGCGTGCTGCACTCTCAGCACCTGTGGGCCGTCCTTAAAGCGGCAGTAACACTCCTTAATCTGTATAATCCCCATAAAATCGTCCCTGAAAGCCATATTAATTTTCCGAATGGTGTCCACCTGGAGGTCTCTCACAGTTTCTGGAAAAAAATTGATGCAGCAAAGCTCCAAATCGTTCAGACATTTATTCACAATAAAAAAACGACGAGAGGGTGGACCAGTGCTCACACAAAGCCTGCTCACAGGCGAATGACGCAACCGACAGGCGTGAAAAAACTCACGCATGCGCACGAAGGTTCAAGCTTGTCTGATGCACGTGAATTCAAATCCATATGGTTTTTGAAAAAAATAAAAAGGTCGGATACTTTTCTAACAGACCTCGTATGGTCATAGTGCAACATAAATTCTATAAAAAAAATACCTCTAACCTTAAACCAACTTAATCTACACCAGACTAGTGTAATGTACATCTTGTATAAACACAAGCATAACTTGAAGACAGCATATCTTCACCAAGGTCTAACAATGCTGTTTAAATCAACAATTTTTCATTTATTTTTCCTCTCCATTGTGAAATAGTTCTTCCTTTGAAAGGCTTTCTTCAATCCTGATTGCTGACCTATGTTGTGGATGACTTGTCTGATTTTAGACCTTTGATCACTGACCCACGATCCTTGTCACTCATCTTTTATTGCTGATCTTGGATTCTGATTGCTGACTTTTGATCTCAGACACTTATCTCTTATCCTGACTGCTGATCTTTAAACCTCACCAAGGAGGTTATGTTTCATCAGCTTGTGTGTCTGCTTAATCAACTCTTGCTTGACCCAAGGCTGAGCTCACCACCAAATTTCATTAAAATCCATTCATGTGTTTTTGAGATATCGTGCTGACAGACAGAAACAAAAACATTATTTCTTGGTGGAAGTAATGAAAATGGAGACGCAGACTGACGGATATAGTTTGTTTACTCCAAAACCATTGGTTGGTCTCAGCATGATGGTATAGTGGTCAGCACTATGGGTTTGATTCCACCAATGTCCATTATCTTTCTGTCTGGAGTTTGCATGCTGTGTCCATGTTGGTTGCCCCTGGGTGCCCTGGTTTGTTCCCTCCACAAAAACATGCACAGTAGGTGAAATACTCTTCTGACTAAGGCACTGTGTCCAGATCTGTGGTTAGTCCTGCAGTGCCAAACTGCAGCTGTCCTCTGGTCCAGCAGCAATTAAGATAATTTAAATACAGATCACAAATTTACATGAATGCATTTTACACCCAGTATATTTAAAACAATGACATTTGGAATGAAAACGTTGCCAAAAATAAACTTTAAATGTATGGCTCGGGGTAGGTTGATTCCAAAAAGGAAGAAAAATCAAACCTTCACTGACTTTAATTTCCTTTTATTTAGGTTTCTCGAGCTAACAAGCAAGGAAACCAAGCAGAAGTAAGAAACAATGTCCAAAATATTGTTGTCATCATATGAGCTAGTCGCAACATAACGTAATTATCAATTTGCTAAACTAGCTGCCATGCTTGTTAGCCAGTGGCTCATTACCTTCAACTGCTACAATCCATAATATTTTAGCTAGTTAGCATGGAGTTGGTTTAGAAATTAACCTGTTAACCTCGTTTCTGAGCAAATAATGTATTCTCATGTGTTTACTGGGCATTAGCTTGCTAACCTTGCAGTTGTAATGCTATATATGTGTATATTTAGCTCCTCACTGATGGTGTAGCTACAAGACCTAGCTTACAACAATAACTGGAATCCAACCAAGAGCTATTTCTTAGCACTTAGCACACTGTGGGGGTGTCAGGAACAGTAGCTGTAAACAAAGAAAGCAGTAAATGGGATTATTGTTTTGCAACATTTGGAAGTTAATTTTGCCATTTAATGACAATTAAGTAACACTGTTATGGAGAGAGAGAGTTTCATTATCGTCATCTCTGTTGCTAGGCAGCACAAACAGCACTTGTCAACATACAGTACATGTGAAAGCCAGACAATCAACAATTTTGACCTTCAGTGATTAATTCAGTCAAAAATGACATAGTACCTGTTGTGAAAGTGTAGGTACACAGACCCACAACAGGGGGCGCAATGAACGGACAATGGAGAAAAGTAAAGAACAAGTTTTTACTGTTGTGAAAAAGCACAACCAATACAACAATTAATAATTTGGAGGTGTAAGCCGAAATCTGCTGGTGTCGTGTGGGCAGGCTCGAAGGTAGGAGACGTCCGTCCTAGTCGAACCGGAACCACCCAGATCTCCTCTGCCACCGAAACCCAGAAGTACTGGAACCGCCAAGTCCCGAATTCCCAGGTGGCCACTGCCTTCGCTCGTCGGATCCGGTACTGCTGGCGGGAAAGAGCACAAACACACAGGTAGGAATGCGACAGCACCCAGTAGATGGAGAGGGGCGAAGCCGCCTCCACCTCTTGTTACAATGAAGCAGGAAAGGTGAGTACTTATCCGAGCAAGTTGCTTTCTGTAATCAGCTGTCCTGAAAAGGTTTAGCAAGGTTTATCAGAATCTTTAATATATGTTTGCAGAGAAGGATTACCTTAAACTCAAGGCGATATCTCGGCACTGAGGTGGAGACGCCGTCCTACTGATATACCTCCGTGCTGAGTGGAACAGCTGTGTCCAGTGATGGGTGACAGCTGTCACCCAGGCTGCTCCCATAAGGCGGCAGCGCCCTCTGGTGCCTGGAGCCCGCACTCCAGGCAGGGCGCCCTCTGGTGGTGGTGGGCCAGCAGTACCTCCTCTTCAGCGGCCCACACAACAGTACAAGGAGAATGGCTCATTGCCAAAGAGGGAATGTAGAGCTTGCAATGGTATGGACTTTATTTTTCTTTCTTTATTTAATTAGCTATAATGAGATGCATGACATCATATGTGGGTGGTCCTTGTTCAGTCACAATGAATAAATTGGTGAACTTGAGCCTTAATTCAATTTATTTATAAAGCATCCAACAATCCTTAAAAGACTGAAAATGCCTAAGTAATTTTCTTGAAATAAGGACAGAAGAAAATGTATCAGCTAACTTGTTCACACATTTAAGAACATTGCAATCATTTTCAAAATGGCTACAAAAACTTTTCTAACCTAAATACAACTCGTTCACCTTCAACCGCTTACTCTAATTGAGGGTCACAGGGGCCTGGAGCCTATTCCAGCAGTCACAGGGTGTGAGGTGGGGTTCACCCTGGACAGGATGCCAGTCCGTCGCAGGGCCACATATAGACAAACGCATTCACACCCGCACGCACACCTACGGACAATTCAAAGTTTCTCGTTCACCTAACCTGCATGTCTTCAATAGTGGGAGGAAGCCGGAGCATCGGGAGAGAACAAACGTAAACACATACAAACTCCACACAGAAAGGCCACAGGTGGGAATCGAACCTATGACCTTTTTGCTGTGAGGCAACAGTGCTAACCACTAAGCCACCATGCTGCCCCCAAATACGAGTCATCACACTAAATTATTTTACACTTTGAGAGAGTAACAATTAATTTTAGTGCATAAAAATGTACTATTGGTATGTTTTGAATTAATTTAAATAATTAAAGTTATAAATTAATTAATTTGCGCAAAATAATGCAATCAAGGTTAGTTGGGGTAACTTATTTCAGCCCTTAAATGTGCCAAATTTCTGTGAATAGGAACATTACCTGGCAAACATCACACAAATATTCACTTGAATATCACTTCTTGCTGTACGAGCAATATTAGCCAAATCATGTTTGCTGAAGCAGTTTAACAAATTACGTTTTCCTGTGAGAGATCCATCAACATCTCTCAGCATAGTCACCCTCACAAGTCACATTACGTGAAAGAGAGACCGATTTACAACCATACGTGGTGTCACGCTAAAAACTGTCTGCCTGACTTTTATGAAGCGTCTTACCCCGCTGAAATGTAACTGCTGCAGAAGCCATTAGTGTCTATCAGATCTCAGTGGAGATGGCCGTTTGAGTGAAAATGAGGCTCAAATCAGCTCTACAAAATAAAACTGATGTGAAATATTAAGATTTATTGCAGCTCTTTAAACCCCCTCCCTCAGCATCACCGCCTTCTTTTCTGTTGTTGTTCTCACTGCTGCCACTGTGCACGGCGTGCACGGCATGCACGGGACGGGGTGGGCACATTGTGGCACAGCTGGGGGCTAATGCAGGCTGAGATGGTTGATGAACCAGGCTGCAGATGCCATTGCAGATTAATCCCCAGCACAGTCAGAGGGCTGCTGATATTTTAATTATGCCCCCTCCACCCCTCAAGAAAAGAAACAAGATGAGTAATACGTCAGAGGCATCATTTATAAGCAACAAAGTAGAAAATTTTATTTACCTCAGTTCCAAAGGATTTCTGTTCAAACCATCAAGCTTGGTTTAGCATGTTTTAGCGCCACGCGTTCAGTGTTGTATAGGATCGAAGTAAAAATACTTCACTACTGTACTTAAGTACGTTTTCGGAGACTTTGTACTTTACTTGAGTTTTTTTTAATTCAGCTTACTTTCACTTTTACTTCACTACATTTCCGACCTTAATTGCATACTTCTACTCCGATACATTTTCTATTTGCCATGCCGTTACTCATTACAAACACACACGCACACACGAAAAAAGTCGTGTTTTCACCCAGAGACACCACTGATTACTAGTGACTGCAACAAAGTCAGGTCAATTTGTCATGAGACATGTCCGATAGGCTTTTTTGCAGTTGTGCAATTGGGGGGTGTTTGTCAGGAAAATGATCATTTCTCTACATTGACTACAGACCTGCAGTGGGTCTGTAATCAACTTTTCTGCAGCGCGGCTTTGCTTTGAACCTTGAAGTAATCGAAGCAGTGATTCGCAGGTCAAAGCAGTGCTTCAATCTATGATTCGTGGATTTAATTTCGCTTTATCCTTTTTTTCCGCTAAAACCCTGAAGAGCATATGTCTGACAGTAATATTTAATATTTTTATGTTAAACCGACCTGTTATGGTCTTCTGAAACAGTTGATAGATGTATTTTATAACTTAAAAACGTTAGCATGTCTGGCGTTTTCTTAACGTTAGCATTAAACTGTTCACATCAGCACGTTTGTGTTGATTTGTTTTCTGCATAATTAATGGCTGAGCGTTCGTTGTCGTAAAAGAGTCAAATTGTAATTTTTTAAATTTATTTTTATTCATATTTTATAGCAACAACAATAATAGTCTACATAATAGACAATAATAGTCAATAATAATAGACTAATAATGTTACAATACAATTTTAGAGAAAGAGACAAAAAGAACCTAATGAAACAAAACACAACAGAAAAGATAAAACCATGTAACAATGAAAATAAATAAATACATATAGAAATAAATAACTGTTTCCTGTGAACACCTAGTGAGTAGCCTACTCTTGTTTAGGTTTTGAAACCTTGTTTCTGAAGTGTTTTTAGTGTTAGCACTAGTGAAGTTTCAAAACCCAGCCTTAACTGGGGAGGGGGTCTGAGACACGCTTTATCCCCTGTTTACAATGGGGTACTCAGGTCAAAGCAGTTTCAGTCTTTTGTTCATGGTAATGAGTCATTCATGTCATCAGCAGAGTCATCAAGAGAGCCATCAGGAGAGGGTCCGTCCCATCATTAGGAGGGACAACTTGCTTGTCATTAGGAGGGTGCTAACTAGAGCACAATAGGTGATAATTAGAGCTATTGTTTAGTCACTAGCCTATAGCAGTCTGCCTCTCGGTAGTAGGGATCTGGTTAGGTTTAAAACTCCAGCTTTTGTTGGCTTCTGTTTATTCTTCTCTACAAGAGTCAAGACAGAAGTCAGACTACCAGAGCAAGAATTTTAGCTGAGGAAGCTTCTGTGATTTGAAGCGAAACGTCCTCGCGTCAAACAACCCAGTCCAATTGACGATTCAAGCTTCTCTACTATTTTACTTAAGTGTGATTTTCCGGTACTTTATACAACACTGCGCACATTGACGTATCCGTCACACCACCAAAGTAGCCACCAAAGCTCCCTGAGATGAAGCATTGAAGCAGCCAGGTGACGTTTTCCATTACAGTTTACTTTTGTTTCATTTAATTGTTGTTATCTGTTCAATTTAGTTGTGTGTGTAAGTACAGTGTACAAGTGTTGTGAACCCACCTATATATAAAGAGCTTCTGAATGTGTAGCAGAAAAACTCTATGCTCAACTTTAGGCCAGATTTTTTTGGTGCCCGATGACATAGTAACTTTCTGCTGCATCACTAAAGCAATGCACCAACTTTGTTGTGAAAGTGACGTGACACGGACCCACAACAGGGGGCGTTAATGAACGGACAATGGATAAGCCAAAAAGTAACAATTTAATGTTGTGAATCGCACAACAACGTACAGACAATAACAATATGGTGACTGTCAATCATACACCAGGTGACGTGTGGGCAGGCTCGACGATAGAAGACGCCTGGAGAGAGAAGAGCTGGATCCCCACACAGCTTCCACCACCAACGGAGCTGAAGAACACCGGAGCCGCCAAGCCCTGCGCCCCAGGTGGCCACTGTCTTCAGCAGTCAGACCCGGTACTGCTGGCAGAGAACAAAGACAGTCCAGATGAGTGTGAGTTCGCACACTCAGTAATCCACAGTCTGTCTTAAGTAAAGGAGGGAAAACCTCCACCTCCAATCACACACACTCGTGCAGCTCCTGGTCAACCACTTATCTGAGTTGGGGTGTGAGGCGAAGCCGTCACTGTCACACCAAACGCCAATCCTCCAGATAAGGAAACACTCCAGGAAAACGGCTGCAAATAGAAGTTCAGGTTAAACACACACAGTGTCAGGCAGCAGAGAAATTACCTGAATGGTAGTTGATTTCTCGGCGAGGAGGTGGAGTTGCAGTCCGGTCTTTGTAGTAGTGATGATGGGTGACAGCTTGTGTTGATTGTTGACAGCTGTCACCTCCAGCAAAGCTGACGCCCTCTCGTGCTTGAAGCCCGCACTTCAAGCAGGGCGCCATCTTGTGGTGGTGGGCCAGCAGTACCTCCTCTTCAGCGGCCCACACAACAAACTTCTTAATGGCTGCACAAGTTGTGCTTTGTGTTGCTTTGCCCTAGTTGTTAAAAACACAATCTCATGCCATTTTGTGATGGCACCACGAAAGGTAAATTAATCTACTGGTACTGTCACAAAAAGCACCACATTTTTGGGATGGGAGTACGAAATGCGGGGTGATGCTTGGGGGAGGGGGGCTGTGGGGGCTATGGTTCGGGTTTGGGAAAGGAGTTAGAGTTAGTAATAGTAAAATAAAGAAACTGTGCCACAAAAATGTGACTCCTTTTAGTGACGGAGCACAAAAAAGTATGAGATTGGGATGTGAAAGCATCTTACTTTTGGCAGATCTTGCCACTGAAAAAGATCAAAATCAGGTCTAACACAGACATACGTATTGAAAACAGGGCCAGGAACAGGTCAGGATCAAACCTTTGCATTCTGGATCGAATAATGTTATCCAAGAGATCAAAGGAATAACTACAAAGGAAAATGGTGGAAAGGAAAAGTGGGGAAAAAGGAAAATGTGAAGTAAAAATGCGAAGAATGACCTCATAGCATTTCTATAAGATTTTAAAAAAGTAGGTGATGATAAGGATCAGAGCTGTTTCACACTAATGTCTGATGTATTATATAAAATGTAAATCATACTATGATTTCAGAAACGTCTGTTTTCCTGCTTCTCCCAGGTCCTTTGGCCAATTTCTGCCAGACATGGTATGTGGATGAAAGTCGAGCCTGAAATTACCTTTAAAGGGTTCGTTTTGGCACAGGTCAAGTTCACTGTGGTCAAATCTCAAATTGTTTATTACCCTGTGTGTCGGTGAAGCAGCAATAACAGGGTAATGTTCACTAGTGTGTGTGTGTGTGTGTGTGTGTGTGTGTGTGTGTGTGTGTGTGTGTGGATGTGTGTGTGTGTGTGTGTGTGTGTGTGTGTGTGTGTGTGTGTGTGTTTGTGGAGAGGGTGCAGGATAATCCAAAACTGCTTTAAAGATTTCCTTAAAATTTGATGGGAATGTGATGTGGATAGATATCTAGAGGTCATTAGTAGAGTTTGGAGTTGTTTGGTTAAAGGTCAAGGTGTATGTCAACAACCAAGAAGCTTTCATGGATGGTATAAAGCATAGGTGTCAAACTGATTCCAGAAAGGGTCAAGAGGGTTTTCTTTGTAACCACCAACTCCACCAGGTGATTTCACTGATGAACTCTTCCCATCTGCTCAAAGTGATGTTCATCAGTGAAATCAACTGGTGGAGTTGGTGGTTACAAAGAAAACCTGCACCCTCTTGACCCTTTCTGGAATCAGTTTGACACCTATGGTCTAAAGCATACATTGATCATCAAAATTTGTGATTGGTTGGCAGTGGTGGGCACATTCCGCTCATCTCCTAACTGCTAATTATTGAAGCTAATGTTTTCGTTAGCGGATTAGATTTCCAGATAACTCTGAAAACCACCAGCAGACCAATTAGCTTCCGATAAATTTAGTTCCAATAACTTTTAGACCGCTAACATATTTTTGCGGGCTTAGTGAATAAAGTTTAATAGTTAAAAACATTTGTAAAGTTTGAAATCAAAGATTTTAGTGCCTGTCTGTTACATGTTTTGTAGCAGACAAACAGCCATGAATGGTAGAGCTCTATTCTCTGTAGGCAGAAGAGAGCTGACTACCAGAGAGAAAGGAAGAGGGAGGGAAGAAAAAATTATAAAAAGACAATTTCTCTTCACACCATACAGACCTGCATATTACTCAAGTCTTGCATAGGCAAGACTCCAGGCAAGACAGTTTTGACTTATGGTTATAATTTTAAACAAACTAATTCCAGACAAGTTATTGAAATTAACATCACATCTGTCGTTTTACAAAGTGAAAATATCAGCTGTATGTTTTAGTTTTAAAGTAATGCACTAATTTTGAAGGTTTTAGCATTTAGACACACATGCCACATTGCATTATGGATACATTAGTTTCCTGATGTCAGTGGCTGGCTGGTCGGTATAACACACTGTTACTGAAATGTGTGGCGGGCTTTACACATAAATCTGTATTTGTAAATATGTAATTTTTTTCATTTGCAAAAAAAGGCAATTTGAAAACTGAAAATTCTGTTTGTTAAGTCCTTCATCACTTTTAGCAAATGTGTGGCAAATGTCTTCACACTGCCATGAACACTGCCATCTACTCGCAGTGTTCATGGCAGTGTGCTCTTCTCGTGATCAGGAACCCTAATCGTGACACTGCTAATGGGGCTCTGGTGAAATTAGAAGTCCTCAAAGGTGGGTCAAGTGCAGGAGGTCATGGTTTGTCATGGTTTGAAGGCAGATGAAGGTTGTAGCAGGGCCTCAGACCCCGATTGTCTGGGATTTCCCAGCCAACAAGCCAGGCTAAGGATCAGTGACAGGCTGTGTGTTTGTCGGCATGTAACGACATTCCCACGTTAAATAAACTCATGCAAAGGCATCTCTAGATTGAAGCTGGATGCAGATTTTCACCACATCCACCATCCCATGTAGGAATTGATCAAGAGACTATCTTGATCAATTCCTACATATGTTGGTGAGCTCTGAAAGTATCCAGGTGAGTTCAATCATAATGGTCAAAGATCATGTCTACCTGTTGTCCTTCTCCTTCAAGGTCCTTTTCCTGATTTCTAACAAACTTGGCATATCAGTGAAATTTGACACTGTGTGTCCTTAAGGAATTCATTTTGGCAATAGTTATGGTATTTGATTTTCCACCTGATATGGACCAAATGTGGCATTGCAGAATTGCCCTGGCAACATCGTTTGTGTTAGATTCATGTAGCTGTTACATAGCTCTCTTTAAATTGTAAGCTGTACATGCAGTATTTGTAGCCATTTGAGAAATGCAGCACAGCATCATAAGTTCTCCCAAAAGACTAAGCTCTTTATGTATTCACTCAGAATCAGTTAAGTAACAACAGCTTTCATCGCTAAACAATGTCAGGTGTTACATTAGGTGTTACATCAACCAATAGGAACCCCACAAGTTCATTTAAACACCAGTGTTCTCACTCGACTCTCGCTGTTTACAGATCGCAGATAAGACATCCCCTCCTCCACCTCAGCACCACCAGCTGCTGGCCCCTGTCTGCTGCCTGCAGGTAGGCTCCACCCCTGCCTTTTCCATTGATAGCATTTGTGATCATCTCACCTCTACTCTCCACCGCGATGGGGACCTGTTCCAAGTCTATTCCAACAAAGATGATGAAAACATTCTGTACATCATCTTAGGGCATTAAAATTCTCAACTTTAATTTTCCTCCAGAGTCTTTCTTGTAGAAACTATAGTAAATCAGGGATTAATTAGTATGTGCATTTTTAATACAATTTCTAATATTGAAAAGAGGCTTTCAAGTACAATAAGCTTTGTATTTCAGTTAAAACTCATAGAAATTAGTGAAGAAATAATCTGAGCATGCCTCTAGTCTCTGTCAACCTGTTTGAATCCATTCATTTCTTGCACTCCTATTGTCAGTTACCGACAACAGTTATCTTTATTCTGTTAATAAAACATCAAACCGTCATCAATATATATATATATATATATATTGGCGATATGCCTCATTGTACAGTATGCTGGTTGATTTCTTAACAGCTTTCTGAGCGATAGATTTGAAGGGACAATAATGCAGTAATGGAGTGAAGATAAATGGACAAATAATGAGACAAAATCAATAAATAATAAATGAGGCTGAGAGTGTGTGTACACACACACACACACACACACACACACACACGGGATGAAGGGACTGGCGTTTGTGGCGCTGGTGGCGGACCCCGCTCTGTATTCAGCAGCGAGACGCTCTCACTGATAGCGAGGAACAAAAAGAAGCTGTTAATGCGTTCTGACTCATGTAATTACACATTGCTACCTAATGGGGGCCACTATTATTCTTCATGAAAAGGAAGAATGAGACATCAGACATGGTGGTGGAGTTTCGGATACCACGTGAAGGAGTCATGAACACATCATCCTCTCATCGGGGAATGAAATGTTTGCCCGTGTTCAGTCACAGCTGTGTCAGCAGTCGCAGCAGGGCACTTGTTTATTTTCAGATCCTAAAGACATTTGACATCTAAAAACAAAACAAAACAAAAAGTGCATCAGTAAGCTTTGAATGTTAGTTTTTCACCCTCCATACGGGGATGGGAATAGGAGAAAGTTGGTGTTTTATCATTAGTGATGACTTTTTTAATTTCAATTTATTTTCATTTATATAGTGCCAAATCACAACAAAGTTGCCTCAAGGCGCTTCACACAAGTAAGGTCTAACCTTCCCAACACCTAGAGCAAGCACACAGGCCACAGTGGTAAAGAAAAATCCCCTATGATGATTTGAGGAAAAAAACCTCAAGCAGACCAGACTCAAAGGGGTGACCCTCTGCTTGGGCCATGCTACAGACACATTTTACAAAACAATTGACAAAACAAATATACAGATAATTTTGCCGGTGCACATGACGTAAGGGTTGCAGAAGGAGACACCACACCCATATCTGGATGGAGCCTCAAACAGAGAAAAATAACAGAATCAGGCATCGGAAAGACAACAAATACAGTATAATTTGTCAGCATTAAACAAGAAAAACAGAAGCCCTAAGCTTCACTAAAAGACCC
This sequence comes from Thalassophryne amazonica, assembly GCF_902500255.1. Classification (NCBI taxonomy): domain Eukaryota; kingdom Metazoa; phylum Chordata; class Actinopteri; order Batrachoidiformes; family Batrachoididae; genus Thalassophryne; species Thalassophryne amazonica. The sequence continues at coordinate 91,912,322 of NC_047114.1, read as the reverse complement.
AGAATTTAGATAAAGTTGAGGCCGCGGCATGCTCCGTTTACTAATAAAATGAATTTAAAAGTGTAAAAAGCATAGCAACATACTATGCCGGTATGCTAGCCTTACGAAAGGGAAAATAAATGCGTCTTAAGTCTGGGCTTGAAAGTCTCTACAGAATCTGAATGTTTTAAGTCTCTACAGAATCTGAATGTTTTAGTGATGCAGGGAGATCATTCCACAGAACAGGGGCACAATAACAGAAAGCTCTGTGACCCGCAGACTTTTTATGCACCCTAGGTACACAAAGTAGTCCTACACCCTGAGAACACAGAGCCTGGGCCAGTACGTAGGGTTTAATTAGGTTAGCTAAGTAGGGAGGTGCCAGTCCATGAACAATTTTATAAGTTATTAGCAGAACCTTAAAATCTGATCTCACAGGAATTGGATGCCAGTGAAGGGATGCCAAATTGGTGTAATTGCAGTAGTCCAATCTAGAAGAGACAAAGGCACCAATCAGGGTCTCAGCATCAGTCATAGACAGCATGGGATGAATCTTCGCTATATTTCGCAGGTGGAAGAAAGCAGTCCTCGTAACATCTCTAATGTGGCGGTCAAACGACAACGTAGGATCAAAAATTACCTCAAGGTTTCTCACTTTGTCAGTGTGATGTATGACACACGAGCCTAGGCTAAGCTTTAGCTGGTCAAATTGATGCCGATGTCTCAATGGACCAAGAACCATTATTTCAGTCTTATCAGAGTTTAAAAGTAGGAAGTTGCTAGACATCCAGTTTTACACGGACAAAAAGGCAATCCTCTAAGGATTTTATGTGTGTGAGTTTACCAGCAGTTATTGGCATGTCCAACTGAGTATCATCAGCATAGCAATGAAAGGTAATCCCAAAATCCCAAAATCCCAAAAGGGGTGCTATATAAAGGGAGAAAAGCATGGGGCCAAAGACAGACCTCTGTGGAACCCCAAATGTCATGTCACCAAGGTTGGAGGTAGTGTTACTGTACAAAACACAGTGAGAACGACTGGTCAGGTATGATGTCAACAATGCAAGGGCACGCCCAATAATCCCAAAATGATTCTCCATCTTATCGAGCACAATACAGCATGATGAAGGTGCGGCAGCCTTCCCCAGTAGGGTGAAGGCCGTCCGGCATCAGCAAGCTATGGCGGCCCCAAAACGAAGGCCAGTTATCAATAAAACTAAAGCCTTGCTGTCTACAAAATTGCGCCAGCCACCTGTTTAACAATGTCAGCTTGCTAAACACCTCATCATTACCCCGGAAGGGGATGGGACCAGAAACTATTAATTGATGCCAACACATCTTTCTGGTAAGGTCACAAGTCCTCTCTATGTCCATTTTTGTGATCTCCACGTGCTTCATCCTCACATCATTGGCACTGACGTGAATAACTGTGTGACTGTATCTAGTGTCATGTTCCTTTGTCTGTCTACCCTTCTACAACCTTGTAGAGATTAGAAGAGTGTCAAAGCATCACAACAGCACACAGTCCACCGGAATTGAGTTGCCAGATCTGTGAGCCAGCATGAATAATGGCTGGGATGGATTAATCTTTACGTTTAAAAAAAGCTGGTTGCCAAACATGATTCTCACAATAAGTAAAATGTGTGCAGTTTATTTTTTAACTAATGAAATGAAGCATATGAGAGTTGAATCAAGAGTTCGTCTGCTTATCAGCTTTCAGCTTGCTATCACAAGCTGCCGCAGGCTGTGAAGGAGAAGGTGTGAAAAACAAATGAATGACTAACGTAACGCTTTATTTGAGGAAGCAGAGGAACTCTAGAAATATTTTATTTATGCATAAATTCAGCAGAGCAGGTGGCTCTGTGCCATCGGAGTTGGATTACCGACCAGCACTGCAAAACGGCCAAATGTTACCCAGTAGATTTCTCTGACATCTACACTCAACAAAAATATAAACGCAACACTTTTGGTTTTGCTCCCATTTTGTATGAGATGAACTCAAAGATCTAAAACTTTTTCCACATACACAATATCACCATTTCCCTCAAATATTGTTCACAAACCAGTCTAAATCTGTGATAGTGAGCACTTCTCCTAATCCATCCCACCTCACAGGTGTGCCATATCAAGATGCTGATTAGACACCATGATTAGTGCACAGGTGTGCCTTAGACTGTCCACAATAAAAGGCCACTCTGAAAGGTGCAGTTTTGTTTTATTGGGGGGGGATACCAGTCAGTATCTGGTGTGACCACCATTTGCCTCATGCAGTGCAACACATCTCCTTCGCATAGAGTTGATCAGGTTGTCAATTGTGGCCTGTGGAATGTTGGTCCACTCCTCTTCAATGGCTGTGCGAAGTTGCTGGATATTGGCAGGAACTGGTATACGCTGTCGTATACGCCGGTCCAGAGCATCCCAAACATGCTCAATGGGTGACATGTCCGGTGAGTATGCCGGCCATGCAAGAACTGGGACATTTTCAGCTTCCAAGAATTGTGTACAGATCCTTGCAACATGGGGCCGTGCATTATCCTGCTGCAACATGAGGTGATGTTCTTGGATGTATGGCACAACAATGGGCCTCAGGATCTCATCACGGTATCTCTGTGCATTCAAAATGCCATCAATAAAATGCACCTGTGTTCTTCGTCCATAACAGACACCTGCCCATACCATAACCCCACCGCCACCATGGGCCACTCGATCCACAACACTGACATCAGAAAACCGCTCACCCACACGACGCCACACACGCTGTCTGCCATCTGCCCTGAACAGTGTGAACTGGGATTCATCCGTGAAGAGAACACCTCTCCAACGTGCCAAACGCCAGCGAATGTGAGCATTTGCCCACTCAAGTCGGTTACGACGACGAACTGGAGTCAGGTCGAGACCCCGATGAGGACGACGAGCATGCAGATGAACTTCCCTGAGACAGTTTCTGACAGTTTGTGCAGAAATTCTTTGGTTATGCAAACCAATTGTTTCAGCAGCTGTCCGAGTGGCTGGTCTCAGACGATCTTGGAGGTGAACATGCTGGATGTGGAGGTCCTGGGCTGGTGTGGTTACACGTGGTCTGCAGTTGTGAGGCTGGTTGGATGTACTGCCAAATTCTCTGATACGCCTTTGGAGACGGCTTATGGTAGAGAAATGAACATTCAATACACGAGCAACAGCTCTGGTTGACATTCCTGCTGTCAGCATGCCAATTGCACGCTCCCTCAAATCTTGCGACATCTGTGGCATTGTGCTGTGTGATAAAACTGCACCTTTCAGAGTGGCCTTTTATTGTGGGCAGTCTAAGGCACACCTGTGCACTAATCATGGTGTCTAATCAGCATCTTGATATGGCACACCTGTGAGGTGGGATGGATTATCTCAGCAAAGGAGAAGTGCTCACTATCACAGATTTAGACTGGTTTGTGAACAATATTTGAGGGAAATAGTGATATTGTGTATGTGGAAAAAGTTTTAGATCTTTGAGTTCATCTCATACAAAATGGGAGCAAAACCAAAAGTGTTGTGTTTATATTTTTGTTGGGTGTAGTTCAAATATCAAATTACATTTTATATACTATAAGAAAATCACTTTAAAAAGCTCAGGAAGTGAAAGTCTTTGAAACATCTTGTTTTGAGTCACAGGTGAAACAAGATTTTTCTCACACCGTAACATTTAAGCTGCTATGTTATTATGCTTCTTAATACTCCAAAACAGCAACAACAACAAAAAACCTGAAAATGTGTTTTCTCTGCTAATTTAAAGAAATCCGAACTGTATTTTTACTTGTTTCACTGGCAGTTTTTTCTTCTTGCTACAGTTGAAATGCTGTGTTTTCATGTTAAAAATAAAAAAATAAACAATAACAATCAGAGATTTCTGTCATCCGCCAATGCAGATCAGGATCACCGCCAACATTTAGTCATGCTCAAATATCTATCTGTGGTGCAAATTTGGTGAGAATCTGTGCAGTAGATTTGACGTAATGCTTTAAAGCTCATATAAAGGGAAAGCTTGATCCAGAATCCAGATCCAGATCAACTCCAAAATTTAATGGAGTCTTCCATGGCCTAATATCAATCTGTGGTGAAAATCTCATCAAAATCTGTGCAGTGGTTTTGATGTAATCCTTCTAATCATATATAACGTGAAACTTGATCCAGAATCCAGATCTGGATCACCTCCAAAATTTTAATGGAGTCTTCCTTGGTCTAATATCGATCTGTGGTGAAACTTTCATCAAAATCTGTCCAGTAGTTTTGACGTAATCTTCCTAAAAGCAGATCGACAGACAAATAAATAAATAAACAAACGCCAATGATTTTATTACATCCTTGGCAGACGTAATAAAAACTTGACAGTGGTTGGAAATCCGGTGTGTGTGCAGGACTTCTGTATGACTGAGGAATATTTTCTGGAGCATGTCTTACTATGGCTGTTTAGGAAAAAGGGAATGGAACAATGGCCTTCTGCTTGCAATGGACTCAGAAACCAGGACGGTGCTATTCCTGTTAGCTCTCAGTGCCGCGTATGACATGGTGGATTGTCGTAAACCACTAGACAGGCTTGAGAACCACTTTGCAAGTACTGGAAACGCCGTCATGACATCCTACTTAACCTGTCGCTATCATTGTGTCCTGTGCAATAATGTCACTTCAAATCTTGTTCCATGAAATACGGAGTTCCATAAGGGTCCATCTTAGAACACTTGCTTTTCTCACTCTATATAGCACCCCTTGGGCAGTGGAAAACTATCCCAGGAGCCGGTGAGAAAACCACACAAGTTTATCCAAATGTACTTTGTTTTTTTTTTTATTTGTTTTTTGTGACACGCTTGTGTGCCCGTGAAACGTTTTTTTTTTTTTTTTTTTGCTATTTATAATCTTCCCCTTCTCCTAGCTCTAACACAACCATAGCGTAAGCGTGCACCCTCCCCAAATGTTAACCATGACCCCCCCCAGACCCCCGGGCTTTCACCCCACATTTTGTGCTCCCCGTCACAAAATTAATTTGTGCCCACATTACAAAAAATGCCCTATCTCCATTATGAATCCATAGATTAATATACTTTTCGTAACCCAGTCCCATGAACTGCCGTGAGACTGGGGTGAAAGTGAGTATAAGGGAATGCTAACCGATAGTGGCAACGTTTTAATTTTAACTTTTTCCTTGCAAATTATGTTACTTTTTGACTGTTTACTTCGAATGCAGACACGACTCCTTATACCCTCTTGTAGTCATTCCATCTAACCTGTACTATGGGTGATTTCTGCATTCAGTCTACATCTACCACTGATCCAAGCTGCATGGGCGCAATTTGGTGGGGGATAGGGGGACATGTCCACCCCCACCTTTTCAACCAGGGGGGACAGAATATGGTATGTCCCCCCCCCCCACCTTGTGACATATATGTGTGTACTTGAAACATGCTATGCCGGTCTTATGTGCAAACCATGTCAGTCTTATGTGCAAAACCATGTCAGAATAGTATCTTTGTTTCTGCAAGTTTGTATTTTTAGCAGCACTGACTTGTTTACAACAACAGTTTCTTGTTTGTCACATTCAGAATTTTCTGGGACTGCATTTGCCCAGATTTGAAACCAAAAATAGTTGCCTCTAGGGACTAGTGTCTACACATAAGTATCAATGGACCATATGCTAATTTACTAAATTCTGAAAGTTTGAAAAGGAAATCAGAAAAACTATCTGGGACCTCAGAAACCCCATCTGCAATTATTGCTTGATCTCCAAAATCAGTCTATGCAAGTGAAATTATGTTCAGTATGAATGTTGTCATTATTAAGAGCCTGTTCTTTGATATTTATGAATACATTTTACCACATTGCAGTTGTTTTTTAATGAAAACTCAACCTATCATTCTTTTTGAGTTCTACACATGTGGTGATACCTTATTTACACCAGAATGTTAATAAAATCACTGATGGCTATCCTCAGAATAAAGTACTTATATCCACAGTTTGAAATTGCACAAGTCAAATGGTGTCCATTTTATGGTCTTCTCAAAACATTAAAATTACTGTTCTGGATGCTCAGAATGCATCTGCGATTATCTACACTCAACAAAAATATAAACGCAACACTTTTGGTTTTGCTCCCATTTTGTATGAGATGAACTCAAAGATCTAAAACTTTTTCCACATACACAATATCACCATTTCCCTCAAATGTTGTTCACAAACCAGTCGAAATCTGTGATAGTGAGCACTTCTCCTTTGCTGAGATAATCCATCCCACCTCACAGGTGTGCCATATCAAGATGCTGATTAGACACCACTAGACTGGACAAAGTGAGGAGACGGCAGTTGAGGCTGACAGAGGTGATTGAGTGTGGCGCCGTGTGCGACGGTGGTGGATGTATCACTTGCCTCAGCTTCACTCTCCACGGGCAAAAAAAAACAAAAAAAAAAACATTACCATGATCGATTCCTTCTTGGTATTGGTTCTCTTGTTTTCCTGTCTCCCACGGCGTGGCGCCAGTAAGCTGGGAGGTGGTAAACAAAGCACGTTGCTGTTTCAGCAGTGTGCCAGAGCCGCCATTCACGCCTCCTATATGAAAAGAGACATTTGACATCAAGAGGACAATTCTGACATCTCCATTCAATCTTCATCTACATCACAGCTGTCGAGACCATCATTATCACCATCCTCCCCATCGCCATTAACTTCACCTCCTTGTGAAAAATGACTGAAATTCATTTATTTTCACGGCAGTCTCTCCGTATAATGCTGCTTTAAAACATTCTCAGTTTTCTTTATTATTAGACACTGACTCATCAAGGCTAAAAAGTCATTTTTGGCACATCTGACAGTATGACGTACCCAAGTAAAGCCTTTTAGAAACCTCTGCATTGTGATGAGTGTTAGTCAAGGCCAACATAGTCTCTCCAAGCGGCACAAAGTATTCCTACAACCCAGTCAGGCAGACTCCAAATGAATGAATCACTGACAGAAATGACACAAGGCTACAGAGTGTATCTACCTTAAAACAGATCATTCTGACAATTGCTATTAATTAGAGTCTTAGATTAATACATTCTCCTGGATGTCGGTCTTTTATATATAGAAAAAAAGGAAAAAAGCCTAATTATTTTGTTTTTATAAGAAGCGGGTAGATTGATGATCTAGACTTAATCTTTCTGGTTTATATCAACAAGTTAATTATTTATATTTATGTTGAAACCTTATGCTTTGTCAGATTTTTTTTAATCAAAGGGATTCATTTGAGGGCATTTTAACAAACTACGGTCAACATTATATATTTTAAGGTGTGTCTACAATATAAAATATTCACATTGTTGTCATTATGTCTGCAGCCCAAGAGATATCAGTTAGCTGATAGTATCAGGCGATATTACCCTTTAACGAACATACTGACATTATTTTTGTCATTAGGAAAACTTTTATTTTGAGCTGTTGGAAATGTCATCATGTAGTCTGTCCAGCAGAGGGTGCTCTGATAGTTTGCAATGTTGTCTGTCAAGGATGGCTAGAACCCCATCACCCCTTAGTCATGATCAGCTGCCATTTTTTTTTAAATAAGATGGGGGTGTTTTACAGCCAAAAAAGATAAGCGTTGGCTCTATGCCACCAACAAGGTGGGGCCAAAATAAACAAGAATTTAATGTAAATGCTGAGTGATGCAACATGACAACTGCCAATCAGAGTGATGGCAGTGTGATGACAGCATGATGTACGCTGGTTCGTTATTGGATAAAATCTGTAGTTATTTATTATAAAGTTGTTTAAGCTCTAAACATCAAGCATCAATTACATTTCTTCATTTCTTTGTCATAAGGGTTTAATATATATGTATATGTGTGTGTGTGTGTGTGTATAAAATTTGGTTACATTTTTTTTCGAAATCCATCGCTGTGGTACACAAAATGTCACTGTCCAAATACTTATGAACCTGGCTGTATGTGTCTCTTCTTAGAGGTAAATGACTTGATTTAACACTAAGAGAGCTAATTTAGTGCTTACAGAGTCAAACTTTGGAATGGTCAACAAAATACTCTCAGCGAAGTATTTTATTCTGAAAAATGTGGCCTCGGTATACGTGTATGCGTGCATGCGTGCATGCATGCATTCGTGCATACATGCTTATGACTTCCATCGCGGGAGAAACTGGGGAGAGCTGACATTTGCTATTTGGTATGTTCATGTATTTTGGTTTAGGGCCCCTTCACACATAGTACAAATAAGTACAAATCACAGTGAAACAGCTCGTATGAGCGACCCACGAAAACATTGAGCCGACTTTGGAAGGGACACGTGCTCGGGCAGGCGTGAACAATGCCACTGTGACGGTTTTGTGCATGAGCGTGCATGAAACTGTCACATTTTTGCAATGCAAAATTTCACATCCAGGTCAAAAGTGATTGTCTGCTGACTGTTTTTATGCTAACAGCGCGATTTTCTGTGTCAAGTGAGCCACGATGGATGTTTGTGTGTGTCACCTGGAATTTGGCCGACACCTGCCGCTAGAGGGATCGAATGGGCTGTCACAGGGCACACTCTGTCTTTCAGCCGCTGGTGTATGCAAACAGCTGTAGTGACAGCTGTACGAGGCATTAGAGGCAGCTCCGATTTTAGACAAATTGCACACGTTTCCCGCTTTGTGTGCAATTCAACCACATTTGTACTGTGTGAAGGAGCCCTTAAGGACGAATGTAACGAAAACGGAATGTTGATATGACCAATATTTTTGGAGAAATTAGGAATATTAGGTAACACAACTCTGATATCACTATAAATCAATCAATCAATCAATCAATTTTTTTTTTATATAGCGCCAAATCACAACAAACAGTTGCCCCAAGGCGCTTTATATTGTAAGGCAAGGCCATACAATAATTATGTAAAACCCCAACGGTCATAACGACCCCTGTGAGCAAGCACTTGGCTACAGTGGGAAGGAAAAACTCCCTTTTAACAGGAAGAAACCTCCAGCAGAACCAGGCTCAGGGAGGGGCAGTCTTCTGCTGGGACTGGTTGGGGCTGAGGGAGAGAACCAGGAAAAAGACATGCTGTGGAGGGGAGCAGAGATCGATCACTAATGATTAAATGCAGAGTGGTGCATACAGAGCAAAAAGAGAAAGAAACAGTGCATCATGGGAACCCCCCAGCAGTCTACGTCTATAGCAGCATAACTAAGGGATGGTTCAGGGTCACCTGATCCAGCCCTAACTATAAGCTTTAGCAAAAAGGAAAGTTTTAAGCCTAATCTTAAAAGTAGAGAGGGTGTCTGTCTCCCTGATCTGAATTGGGAGCTGGTTCCACAGGAGAGGAGCCTGAAAGCTGAAGGCTCTGCCTCCCATTCTACTCTTACAAACCCTAGGAACTACAAGTAAGCCTACAGTCTGAGAGCGAAGCGCTCTATTGGGGTGATATGGTACTACGAGGTCCCTAAGATAAGATGGGACCTGATTATTCAAAACCTTATACGTAAGAAGAAGAATTTTAAATTCTATTCTAGAATTAACAGGAAGCCAATGAAGAGAGGCCAATATGGGTGAGATATGCTCTCTCCTTCTAGTCCCCGTTAGTACTCTAGCTGCAGCATTTTGAATTAACTGAAGGCTTTTTAGGGAACTTTTAGGACAACCTGATAATAATGAATTACAATAGTCCAGCCTAGAGGAAATAAATGCATGAATTCGTTTTTCAGCATCACTCTGAGACAAGACCTTTCTAATTTTAGAGATATTGCGTAAATGCAAAAAAGCAGTCCTACATATTTGTTTAATATGCGCTTTGAATGACATATCCTGATCAAAAATGACTCCAAGATTTCTCACAGTATTACTAGAGAAAGATGTCCTAGCTTTACGGAGGGCTTTTTTTTATAGAGCAACAGACTCTTTTTCCAGGCTAAGTGAAGATCTTCTAAATTAGTGAGACCCCATTTCCTCTCCAACTTACGGGTTATCTGCTTTAAGCTGCGAGTTTGTGAGTTATACCACGGAGTCAGGCACTTCTGATTTAAAGCTCTCTTTTTCAGAGGAGCTACAGCATCCAAAGTTGTCTTCAATGAGGATGTAAAACTATTGACAAGATACTCTATCTCCCTTACAGAGTTTAGGTAGCTAATCTGCACTGTGTTGGTATATGGCATTAGAGAACATAAAGAAGGAATCATATCCTTAAACCTAGTTACAGCGCTTTCTGAAAGACTTCTAGTGTAATGAAACTTATTCCCCACTGCTGGGTAGTCCATCAGAGTAAATGTAAATGTTATTAAGAAATTATCAGACAGAAGGGAGTTTTCAGGGAATACTGTTAAGTCTTCTATTTCCATACCATAAGTCAGAACAAGATCTAAGATATGATTAAAGTGGTGGGTGGACTCATTTACATTTTGAGCAAAGCCAATTGAGTCTAATAATAGATTAAATGCAGTGTTGAGGCTGTCATTCTCAGCATCTGTGTGGATGTTAAAATCGCCCACTATAATTATCTTATCTGAGCTAAGCATTAAGTCAGACAAAAGGTCTGAAAATTCACAGAGAAACTCACAGTAACGACCAGGTGGACGATAGATAATAACAAATAAAACTGGTTTTTGGGACTTCCAATTTGGATGGACAAGACTAAGAGTCAAGCTTTCAAATGAATTAAAGCTCTGTCTGGGTTTTTGATTAATTAATAAGCTGGAATGGAAGATTGCTGCTAATCCTCCGCCTCGGCCCGTGCTACGAGCATTCTGACAGTTAGTGTGACTCGGGGGTGTTGACTCATTTAAACTAACATATTCATCCTGCTGTAACCAGGTTTCTGTAAGGCAGAATAAATCAATATGTTGATCAATTATTATATCATTTACCAACAGGGACTTAGAAGAGAGAGACCTAATGTTTAATAGACCACATTTAACTGTTTTAGTCTGTGGTGCAGTTGAAGGTGCTATATTATTTTTTCTTTTTGAATTTTTATGCTTAAATAGATTTTTGCTGGTTATTGGTGGTCTGGGAGCAGGCACCGTCTCTACGGGGATGGGGTAATGAGGGGATGGCAGGGGGAGAGAAGCTGCAGAGAGGTGTGTAAGACTACAACTCTGCTTCCTGGGCCCAACCCTGGATAGTCACGGTTTGGAGGATTTAAGAAAATTGGCCAGATTTCTAGAAATGAGAGCTGCTCCATCCAAAGTTAATCAGTCCCTGGTAACCAGACAAGCTCTGAACAAAGGAAATATCTCAACCTTGCCAGTTGCAAAACATGTCATCAACTAAATGTGACAAATGATAAATACAGTTATTCACAAAAACTTTCTCATTTTAATTTCCTGCACGTTCAGTTAAAATCTTTATCAAAACATTGCATAATTTATTGTCACATTTGAAAATGTCATCTCCCTATTTTATAAACATGACCCAATCTAGAGCCCATGGATCCCCACGGGCATTGCGTTAGTTGTTTTTAAGTGGCCAAACGCTTTAGTGATTATGGTAGCGATATCTCAGTATTGAAATTAATTCCTCTCTCTGCTCCTGCTCCCCTGTTGGACACTGAGCAGCTTCACTGGAGCAGATGGAGATTCCGGGTGTTGCTCAAGGGCACTTCGCTAATGAAGGTGTGGCAGAGAAAAATAAAACATTTGTGAACGTGAGCCTGATCTTACAAGTACGACCGTGTTTTGAAATACTTTCCAGCATGTGGACTCCCACTGGCCTCGCTGCTTTTTTTTTTTTCGCCTGTTTGTCTGCACGATCAGCATCTGGTGCTCATTACGGAGAAGGTGCAGGCACGGATTATTGGGATTACTGCTGCATTGGTAGAAGGACAGGGTTAATAACAGAAAGTTCCTTTTCCAGCAGATAGACGGGCCTGCGGGCTTTCCCTACATTATAAACATCTGAGCTGGCTCCCAGAAAAATCCCCCAACAGGGAAGGCTCTCACTCAGAACCCCAGCAGGGCACACCTCTGGAAAGGCTGGAAAATTCCTGGATTTTTCATTGGAATTTACACTTTTGCAGACTTTAAGTCCTGTTTCTAGATATTTGTAATAAAATGGTCAGAAAGGACAGTAACGGTCGTCCACAACAGCTAGCAGCCAGTTCTGCATTTGGCTCAGGGCACACGCTCACTGTCAAAGTGACGCCCCTAATTAAGCATAATTTTATGGTTTAAAAGCCTTAAACTGTTTTTTTTGTTTTTTTTTTAAATCACCCTAAACAGTTGTCGTGGATGGGAAAATTAGGTCAAGAGACCAAAAGTGTGTTTTTTTGTTTGTTTGTTTGTTTGTTTTTTGTACCAGGCTGTAAGACAGTTTATTTCACCAGTAAATTGGTAATTTTAACATGGGCTTCTATGGGAATCTGTTTGCTTTTGGAGCCAGCCTCAAGTGGCCATTCAAGGAACTGCAACTTTTTGTCTTCTCGATGGCTTCATTTTTGACATTTAGCGGTTGGGACTTGTTTGCAAATGTGTTAATTACGTCCGCCACGGATGTAATAAAATCATTGGCGTTAATTAATTTGTCTGACTGTTAGCAGGATTACAACAAAACTACTGCACAGATGTTGGCGAAATGTTCACCACAGGCCGTGGAAGACTCCAGTGAATTTTAGATATGATCCAGATCCAGATTGGCGGACGTCAGAAATCTCGAATTGTTCTTGTTTCTGTTGTGAAGTTGGACATTTTAACACGGGGGGGATAGTCTATGTGGATTGACTCACTTTTGGAGTCAGCCTCTAGTGGCTATTCAAGGAACTGCAGTTTTTGTTGTCTTCTTCACTGGAGGATGCCACCTGATTGTCACATGTTCCTCCTTGTGTTAAGAAAACTGCAAACACGCACACGTGTTATTCCTTAAAGGAAGTGCTAATCCAGAGTGACAACGGAATAAACCCAATCCTTAATCTCACGATCCTTCACAAAATAATTCAATTACACCAAACGTGGAATCGAGCTTGGAAGGGCGAGGCGGCGGAGGTAACAATCACTTTCTCCTATTATAGAAAAAAAATTACAGGATAAAAGAACACCAGGCAGAAGAACGCACAATGTGCCGTTTCACCAGCAGCAGGCTGCGGTATCGCTGAGGAGGGATGTAGATCCTGTTATCAGACGAATGGGGGGTTGGGGGGGACAGGCATGTTTTGGGGGGAAAATGGGGGATGTGAGGGGAGAATCGAGACAAAGTAAGTGAGAGAACTAGGCGAGCGCTAGAAATACACGCACTGCCACATGACCCAGTTTAAGCGCCTCGAGCCTACTACCTACTATCACAGGGAAGTCTGTTCTACATCTACGGCTTCCCATATCTGTGCACAGCTGCAGAGTTTGCCGCTGCCTGCTCGCTGGTTTTCGGAGTTGCGCTTCTTCTCCTCTTCATTAGTGCTTTGTAAGCGGTTGCAGCGCTTGTAGGTTCATGACATTTCAGCTGCTCACATCAAAGGGTTTAGCGAAGGTTTGGAGGGGGCTGACGCGGGAAGCAGCTGGGGGTGCGAGCGCGCCCAAGCTGGAATTAGAGTCACTTGCAAATGTACACAAGCAAACAAAAAGTCATGAACAAGCGTTCCTGCATGCTCCGTCTTCCTGCTTTCCCCCTGAAACCAAACAGAAGAAGCGTTTTTCGCTTCCTTGGACTCGGTTGGAGGAGCGTTCTGCCTCTGGACCTCACGGCTTTCTCCTGGAAAGCAAATGTTAGTTTTCTGCTTTAGTTTGATCAGACCAGCGTTCAGCTCGCGGGGTGTGAGATGCGGAGGTTTGATGTATGGCACCAGATGCCTGCTGCCAGATGTGGTACAGGCTGACGTGCAGGTCTGGGTTTCAGGGTTGACCACAGACTAATTAATCATCCTGGTTTCCCAGAAGGTCACTCTGAAAGTATACAAGTAGTCTTCGTGCTTTGTAAAATGCATTTTTTCTGGAAAGCTTTTGTGTCTGAGACTGTTTCCGAGCACAGCTGACTGGCTGTTGGAGCAAACGCTGACTATCCTCTTTTGTGGGAGGATATTATGACCTAAGAACTTGTCTGCCAGCGTGAGCATGAATTGAAACAAGATGTGCCGGCCTCTCGCTCCTTTGAAAGTGTTCCACACCATACCTCTGATTCTGCGGCGGGTAGGAGTGCTACCATAAAAGGACACTGTTTACCTTAACCTGCCAGTGTCTGCTCGCCAGATGTTCCAAGCATCGCTTTCATCCCTTCGCTTAAACCTTGTTTTTATTTTCACAGCATGTTTGCAGCTCTACGTTTGGCGCTGATGGGGAGGAGGAAAAGCCTTGTGGAGGGCGGAACAGACAGACTGCACATGAACATTGTTTAACTTGTCTCTCAAAGCTTGCAGAGATTGAAGGATTTGGTTCTCCTGATGTGCCTCTGCTGCTGCGGCAAGGGGTGGAGCCCATAGCCTCGGCACGCCCACCTGTGGGGATTCTTTTGGAAAATTCACAGCCTCACCCAGAAACAAGGAGAATAACTAATGTTTTTAACACCAGTTAGGAACACAAATGGTTGTTGTCATTTGCTGTTTGAAAGTCGGCAAGAGTCAAACTGATCAGAAACTAAAAGGTCAAATCGATCCTCCATTTATCCTAATAAATGATCTTTGATCTTTAAACGCTGAACTTTGATGATGATTGCTGAACTTTGACCGTGTTCCTGGACATCTGATCCCAGTTGCTGATCTTTTATCGTGTTATGATGTCTGATCGTTATCTCTGAACTTTGAACCGATCGCTGCTCTGGTGCTGATCCTTGAATTTCGATCGATAATGGTGACATTGGTATGGATCACTGACCTTTGAGCACAGATTACAATTGTAGTATTTAGGCAGGATTTTCCAACCACACCTATAGAGTGCCTTCCAAATGTAAAATACAGTTAAAAAATTACAAAATACTATATTGCCTTGCGAAAGACTGTTGTCCTGTCCAGGGTGTACCCTGCCTCATGACTGCTGGGATAGGCTCCAGCCCCGCCGTGAGCCTTAATTAGAGTAAGCGGGTATAGAAGATGGATGGATGGGTAGTACCACATTTGCCAGAGTATAAATCACACCTTTTTTCTTTTATGTTACTGTCTTATTCCAAAATGGATTCAATTTGTTTAATTTCTTTCAAATTCTACACACAATACCCCATAACGCCTATGTGAAAAAAGTTTTGGGTTTAGATTTTTGCAGCTTTATTAAAAATGAAAAAAGAAAACAACAGCTAAGAAATCACATGTACATAAGTATTCATACTCTTTGCTCAGTGCTTTGTTGATGCACCTTTGGAAGCAATTACAGCCTCAAGTCTTTTTGAACATGATGAAAAATCTTTGGACAGTTTTGTCTTTTTCTCTTTGCAGCACCTCTCAAGCTCCATCAGGTTGGATGGGGAGCATCAGTGCACAGACATTTTCAGATCTCTCTAGAGATGTTCAGTCAGATTCAGGTCTGGACTCTGGCTGGGCCACTCAAGGACATTCACAGAGTTGTCCTGAAGCCACTCCTTTGATATCTTGGCTGTGTGTTTAGGGTCATTGTCCTGCTGAAAGATGAACCGTCACCTCAGTCTGAGGTCAAAAGCGCTCTGGAGTAGGTTTTAATCCAGGATGTCTCTGTACATTGCTGCATTCATCTTTCCCTCAATCCTGACTAGTCTCCCAGTTCCTGCTGCTGAAAAACATCCACATAGCATGATGCTGCCACCACCATGCTTCACTGTAGGGATGGTGTCTGGTTTCGCCCAAATAGGCAGCTCTCGTTGGATGTTCCCATTGTGTTGTGGTCAGTATCCACCACATGTGGTCCAATGATGGAAAGCCAGTGAATCAGTGGCAAGGACATGGGCACTAAAGGGCCATTGATGCACAAACAAGACAGGCGTGAACTGCCCTGGGCCCCCTGGGAGTGCAACAAAATTGTGAATACAGGTTAGTGTGATTCCAAGTGAAAATTATTGCTAATTTGCATATTTTCATCACAAATTTGTGCCTCCAAATACTTGCAGCCCAGTGAAATAGTAGCTTCAGAGGACTTGATCGACAATAGGGCAGAGTGGGATGATGTGCTTGGTCTACTGCCACATGAACTGGTGTTGCAGACCAAATGGTCCGCCCTTAAAAATCAGCCCGCCTTTTGCATCTGTGCATGCATCATTTTGGAGCTGTGCTGCTCATTGAAGGTAAAACCTCTTAAATCATTCTAAAGTCAGATTTAAGCAGAAACAAGCCCGTTTTAAGCATAAACTGTGAAATTCCGTGATGCTATGAAATGGCTGACGTGCAGTGAATGCATCAGCTAGCAGCTCGTTTAGCCGCGGAGCTCTGATCGCTTCCGGCGCCTTTTATGATGAAATAATGCTGAATTTATGTGGAAATGACTGTTGTACAAAAGCTTCAGATATCTGTCGCTGAGGTAGATGATGACTGGAGTGCAGTTTGAAGCAGAAACAAGGTGATAATCCGTGAACCGCGTCTAATGACGCAAGCACAGATGCAAAAAGCGGACCGATTTTTAGGGGGGACCGTTTGGTCGGCAACACCAAAAATGACAGAGTGAATGAAGTTGACATGAGCATAAGTTGCAAGAACTTCCAAACTACTGTTAAAAAAGAGACTTATACTTTGGGAAAATAAGCTAAACTGATAGAAAACGTGAAAGGTTTTTTTTTATCCATAAAATTCTGGTTTCCTGCTGATTCTAGCCTGTTTGCATGTTGTTAATGTTTATTGATGAATACTATGTCTTAGAAATAAATGGAGATATTTGGTGCTCATTTCTTGCGCTTATTTTTAATTGTGGGAGCTTTCCAGTGAAGTGTTTTTACCTTTAAAGGTTGGTCAGGCGGTGTTAATTACTCGCTACTCGGTGCGCACATGACCACATTCTGGAGAAAACATTAATAACCATCTAAATTAAGGCTGTGACAAAATGAAAACACAAGGCGTTCACCTTGGATCATGCTGCGCAGGTGCTCGCGGCCATGAATCATGTGTGTAGTAACTCAGTGACGGCGGTCTGCGCGCAGTCACCTCTGCAGTGTTTTCTTCTTATCTTACACACTTTTACAATAACACCAGAAGAAATGGCCATTCGGGAAAACACAGAGAAATAAATGTTGTTCTGCTTTTGTCTTCCTGCTGTTTCACACACAACCTCAAACTCCTGCTTCTACCTCGCCCGGATAAAAGCGTCACTTTTTCAAAAGGCTGCTCGGTTTGTCGAGTGCAGAAGTCACCGGTGCCCCGCGGCTGTTGTCAGGCTCCACTATGCACCGCTACCTCGGCTGCTGAGATTTATCCTGTTTGTTTTGCTACAGTGGCAACGTTTCTCTCCGTCTCTGAGCTGATGTACACAGTCACTCCCTCAAAAGAAAAAAAAAAGCATTTTCACAGGAAGGCTGGGAGGAAGAATTTCTCACCGGTTGATACGGTAACACGTTCGAGACTCCTTCTGTAGGAAATATATTGCACAAAATATGAATGCTCTTGATAATGTGAATGTCTGAGAGTCTGAAATTCTCACCTTTTTAGGAGAACTGTTCTGCTCTCCTGTCTGGAAATGATTACTCTCATATATTATCACTATAAATCTAAGGCACAGTATATATTATAATTTTTTTTCCAGAGTTTACATCCATCGTTGCATTGAGGAAGCAAGATCAGCATTCACTCATTCTGACATTGACTGCCTTCTGTCAAAGCTGCTGTATGTCGGACTTATTGGCATAAATGCAACTTATCATCTGTTCATTAGTGTGTACTGCATTTTCCGGAGTATAAGTCACTTTTTTTTTTTTACTAGTTTGGGAGGTCCTGCAACTTATACCCAGGTGTAGCATATATACTGAAAAATCACGCATTTGTTATTCATAATAATTATAGTTGTGTGTGTGTGTGTGCATATATATATATATATATATATATATATATATATATATATATATATATATATAAAATAAAAGCACAAAACAAAATAAACTCCAATAACAAAAGAATAAATGCCAATGAAAAAATTCCAAATTAAACAGGTGATGATACAGAAAAAGGTGCGACTTATACAGCGGATAAAATAAGTACTGATCCCGTCACCATTTTTCTTTGTAAATATATTTCGAAAAGTGAAACTGACATGAAATTTTCACCAGATGTCAATAACAACTCAAGTAATCCATAGATGCAAAGAAACCAAAACAGATAAGTACATAAATGAAGTTATGTGTAATCAAATGGGATGACACAGGGAAAAAGTATTGAACACGCTAACTGAAATTTATTTAATACGTCGTACAGAAGCATTGGTTGGTAATGAAGCTTCAAGATGCCGTCTGTCTGGAGAAACTAGTCACATGCATTGCTCAGGTGTGATTTTGGTCCATTCTTCCACACAAACAGTCTTCAAATGTTGAATGTTGTGTGGACCTCTTCTGTGAACACTGATCTTTAGTTCTTTCCACAGATTCCAGTCAGCTGATTGGCTGGGCCATTCTAGCAGCTTTATTTTCATTCTCTGAAACCAAATGAGAATTTCCTTGGATATGTGTTTGGGATCATTATCTTGTCCACCCTCGTTTCATCTTCTTCTTCCTGGTAGATGGCAGCAGATTTTTATCAAGAGTATCTAGGTACACTTTTCCATTCATCCTTCCTTCAACTATATGAAGTTTGCTGTGTTGTCTGCTGGAAAACAGCCCCACACCATGATGTTCACACCTCCAAACCTCACTGTTGTGTGGTGTTTTTGGGGTGAAGTGCGGTACCATTTATGGTGTGTTTTATGGAATTCAAAGAGTTCAGATTTGGTGTCATCTGACCAGACTATATTCTCCCAGTATCTCACAGGCTTGTCTCAATGTACAGCAAACTTTAAATGAGCTTCAACATGCTTTTTCCAACAGTCTTGCATGTTGAGTGTGCATACAGGAAATGGTGGTCGAGTGCATTATTCATTGTTTTTGTTGTGAAAGTGTAGGAACACGGACCCACAACAGGGGGCGCAAATGAACGGACAATGGAGGAAGTCAAATAACAACACTTTACTGTTGTGAATAAGCACAACAAACACAGCAGATTACAATAATAGTCAATGGAGTCAATTCACAAAAATGTGTCGTGTGGGCAGGCTCGAAGATAAAAGACATCTGTCCAAAGCAGAACCGGAACCACACGATTTCCTCCGCCACCGAACCCCGGGAATACTGGAGCCGCCAAGTCCCGAACTCCCAGGTGGCCGCTGCCTCCGCTTGTCGGATCTGGTACTGCTGGCGAGGAACAAAAACAGTTAGATGTGGGTGCGTCTGCACCCAGCAACACGTATGGTGGAAAACCACCTCCACCTCTCGTCGAAAAAAGGAAACAGAATATCTGCTGTCCAACACACACAAGCAACAGATATTCACAGTCAGCTGAGAACGTTACCTCCTCGGTAGAGCGATATCTTGGCAAAGAGGTGGAGATGTCGTCTTGCTGATATACCACTGAAGATCAGATGATTGGTGACAGCTGTCGTAGGTGATAAGTGACAGCTGTCACCCCGGCTGCTCCTGTGAGGCGGCAGCGCCCTCTTGTGCCTGGAGCCCGCACTCCAGGCAGGGTGCCCTCTGGTGGTGGTGGGCCAGCAGTACCTCCTCTTCAGCGGCCCACACAACAGTTTTCTTTGAAACAATTGTACCTGCTAATTCCAGGTCTTTCTGAAGCTCTCCACAAGTGGTCCTTGGCTCTTGGACAACTCTTTGGATAATTCTTTTCAGTTCTCTGTCAGAAATCTTGTGAGGAGCACCTGGTCACAGCCAGTTTGTGATGTACCTCCAGATTACGGCCCTAACAGTGCTCACTGAAACATTCAGAAGTTTAGAAAGCCTTCCGTAACCAATGCCATCAGTATGTTTTGCAACAATAAGGCTGTGAAGATCTTGAGAGAGCTCTTTTCTTTTACCCATCATGGCATATTTTGGGGTGGCTTCTTGGTAATGACACACCTACTTATAGACCATCATTTGGGATTGAACCAGCTGCTATTAATTTGCACTGACAAAGGGCAGGATTGCTTTCTAATTTTTGATAGATTTCAGCTGGCGTCTTGGCTTTCCATGTCTTTTAGTACCTCCTTTCTTCAGGTGTTCAGTTCTTTTTTCCTGTGTCATATCACATGATTACACATAATTTATGAACATCTATGAATTAGTTTCTTTGTGTGTGTGTGTGTGTGTGTGTGTGTATTACTTAGGTTGTTACCGACATCTGGCGAAATATATCTAAAAATATATTTACTGAGAAAAATGATGACGTGTTCAAGACTTATTTTGCCCGCTGCACATGGGCATTTCTTCCTCAAGAGGCATTTTTAAACAGGTGCGAAATACACTCTACAGATGCCTGTGTGTGGGTTTGTTTTACGTGGGAATGTCGTTGCACACTGACAAACACACTGTCCTTAACAGATCCTTAGCCTGGTCCGATGTTCTGAGAAATTCCAGATGATTGTGGTCTGAGGACCTGCTGCAGCCTTCATCCGCCTTCACACCTCCTCTGCCTGATCCCCTGTTGAGGACTTTTTGTTTCACCAGAGCCCCATTAATCATCTTGTGTTGAGGGTTCCTGCTGGGCCTTCATGGTTACCATGGAGCAGCCATGGAGGACACAAGGTCTACACAGCATTTCACCCCAATGGGTAATCTCCTACTCGATGCACTACTCAGGTGTCACGATGCAGCCTGCACACCAGGATCAACTTCGAGGTTAAGAAACCTATCAACTGGACCTCAGCGAATTGGGGCTTGTGTGATGGGGAATCAAACAGAGGATAAACCCGCCTCCTTAACCTTGACATCCTCACCTCCTCAGAAGAAGAATGAACTCTGTTTCTAATGAAATTCTGTTGGATGACCAGCTTTAAGCTGGACAAAACTCTCTCAGAATAACTGCACCCAGTTATCAGACTTGACTTTAGATGCAGGCAGCTGGAATCTTTTTTTAATCAACTCTGCCTGTTTAAATTGACTCAGAGTTCCCTGAAGAACATTACCGTGATGTCCACATTCGTCTACCTTATCTCCTGCTCTCCGCTTTTTAAATTAGGATTTTTTGTGGAGGTCACAGCAGATAATTTAAGGGAGCTGGTTTTACTTGTGACAGTTGATGCTATCAAGAAAAGCCTCCAGAGAAACCATCTGTCCAGTTTTCTAATAATCATTAAGATGCGGGACAGCATGGGAACGATGCAGCGCTGATGATTCATGCTGCACTCAGCCACCGTCTCTCATTAATAGTGTCACAGCCACTTGTGACGCGGCGCTGGCCCGGGTTACCTGCGGACCAGCGCCTGCCTTATTTCTGCAGGCGGTCAACAAGCTGTTCACATTGAAGTTGTGCTACTTACCTCCAGCTTCACACTGATTAAAACAAATGAGATTCAATTTACTTTTCTGGCTGCAACCTGGAAAAAGCTGTGGCATCCAGACTAATAGCAGAAAATGATTCACACTTTTGCTTTTATTTACATTTTCTGGACACAGTGTGAAAGACTGAATCTGCAGGCAGGTTTTTTCTGACATTCTGCATCCACGAATGGTGGAACAGCTGCTCAATGCTAATTATCAGCCTCAGGTGAGCTGGCAAGCTAATTTCTTATAAACTCAAATAAATGCCACAGCACTTCCAAATTAAGGCAACACCAACAAATGCAGAAAATACAAGAACACATGAAAGATTTCAGAGGGTCCTTGCAAACCCTGCACGCCCTACACACCATGAAATCAATTTAAATATAGATATGTCTGTACTCATGTGGGACAAGTTGTCTGCCTGCGTGGTTGCCATCCAGGACCGGAAGCGGTTCTGTGGTATTGTGGATGTGGCAAAGCGCAGCATCAGTGACTCCATGTTTTTGAATATTTGCTTTCTTTGTGGATTCATTACGAAATCATTTGTACCAATCAATCATAAATATTTTTATGATCAACATGTGCCTTAGAGCTTCTTGTCTTTCAGATATACCAAAAAGTGTTTTTCAGACTGTTTTCCTTGACCTTGACCTTTTACCAAACTACTGTATTTAAGGCCTGTATTTAACACCTGACCTTAAATACGGGCCTGCCACATTTAATTGCCGGTGTTGCAGACCAAATGGTCCACCCCTCAAAATTTGTCCGCCTTTTGCATCTGGCATGCGTCATTTCGGACCACAGCAGCACATCTGAGACGGAGTCTCTTCACCCAAAGCAATCAAATGGTTTAATGGGATTATTAACCATCTGACCATCGTTACCATTCTGAGAATTTGTATTTACGGCCTCCGAGTTGACCTACTTTTTCGCTGCGATGGATGTGACGTCATGTGAGTAAATGTGTCGAAGCGCGGCTCTGTTTACCAATACGGCAGACATGGACAGCGAAGGCATAGTGAGCGATTATAGCGAAGATTTAAGTGACATGATTGTTTTTGAAGATGATGAGGAAGTTTCTGATGAACAAAGCGACGGTGAAAATAATGAGGGGCTCCAACAGTATGTTCCAGCCGAACGCAACAGAAAGAAGATGAAGCGCAGCTGTCAGGGGATGACAACAACAACAGTGCTGTCGAGGAGGATATAAGCTGCTTACAAAACACAGAATGGTTTGTTCACTCACCACCTTTTCTTATAAATGATAATTTATTCTGGGCACTGTGTGTTTGTGTATGAAAAAAATTATTTCAGCAGCACAGCGTGCTTAAATTCAGGAGTTTGTTCTAAAATCACTGAAAATAAAGTTTCTGTACATTCTGTATATATTTAGTCATTTATAAGTCAGTTTCTTGTGATTGCTAATTCTTGACATTTTGTTCAAAGCAAATGATTGCAAATGTTTATCTGAAAAGCTGTAGACCCACATGGGATAAGGGAAAAAAGATTTCTAAATAAAAGAAAGTTTTACTTCTATATCTGTTGTCAAATTTTATCAGGCATAAAATTGTAGAAAAATGTTTATGCTAAATGGAGACTTTCTTGTCTAAAATACACATACAGAACATCTGTAATCACATTTAATCTACTTTGAATGAACAAAAAACAGGCTGTTCAGTTTACATGCATATGTATATTTGGAAAACACAAAAATGTCAGTGTTCTGTTTTTTTTTCAGGTGCTCAGTAATTTCATGGTAAAAAAAAATCAAAGACAACATGTGGAAAAGGCTTTTTTTATTCTTCAAGAATATATAAAAACATCATGGTGTGGCAGGGACCCTTTAAGGTAAATTTTTTCTAAGTCCACTGAAGAGTCTTACCTAAAATCCTAAGACGAAATGGCATGTCACAGTGTCAGTTGCAGAGGAATGATGGTAGGTGGCGCACTGGTATGGTTTTGATTCAGCACTGTACTGATTTCTTACCATCCCATTATAAGATATTGAGAGTGTTCAGGTAGATGCTACTTGACAGATGTAAAGCGGTTGGCTTTGGTTTGCCACACCCAGGAATATGTGTGAAACTTATAAATTACAGTGCAGGCAGCAAGCTGCATTTTGCTAAGACTCGCCGGCCTTGAATAATCGTCTGCCTTGTTTAGGCGCCGGGTCTGCACACGGTTTGAAAAAATAAACAACCAGACTATTAATCAAGGAAATACAGTACTCAAAAATCGGATTACCTCTGGATATCTGTCCAGGTAATATTCAAATCAAAATCAAATCAATTTTATTTATATAGCGCCAAATCACAACAAACAGTTGCCCCAAGGCGCCTTATATTGTAAGGCAAGGCCATACAATAATTACAGAAAAACCCCAACGGTCAAAACGACCCCCTGTGAGCAAGCACTTGGCAACAGTGGGAAGGAAAAACTCCCTTTTAACAGGAAGAAACCTCCAGCAGAACCAGGCTCAGGGAGGGGCAGTCTTCTGCTGGGACTGGTTGGGGCTGAGGGAGAGAACCAGGAAAAAGACATGCTGTGGAGGGGAGCAGAGATCAATCACTAATGATTAAATGCATAGTGGTGCATACAGAGCAAAAAGAGAAAGAAACACTCAGTGCATCATGGGAACCCCCCAGCAGTCTAAGTCTATAGCAGCATAACTAAGGGATGGTTCAGGGTCACCTGATCCAGCCCTAACTATAAGCTTTAGCAAAAAGGAAAGTTTTAAGCCTAATCTTAAAAGTAGAGAGGGTGTCTGTCTCCCTGATCTGAATTGGGAGCTGGTTCCACAGGAGAGGAGCCTGAAAGCTGAAGGCTCTGCCTCCCATTCTACTCTTACAAACCCTAGGAACTACAAGTAAGCCTGCAGTCTGAGAGCGAAGCGCTCTACTGGGGTGATATGGTACTATGAGGTCCCTAAGATAAGATGGGACCTGATTATTCAAAACCTTATAAGTAAGAAGAAGAATTTTAAATTCTATTCTAGAATTAACAGGAAGCCAATGAAGAGAGGCCAATATGGGTGAGATATGCTCTCTCCTTCTAGTCCCCGTTAGTACTCTAGCTGCAGCATTTTGAATTAACTGAAGGCTTTTCAGGGAACTTTTAGGACAACCAGATAATAATGAATTACAATAGTCCAGCCTATAGGAAATAAATGCATAAATTAGTTTTTCAGCATCACTCTGAGACAAGACCTTTCTAATTTTAGAGATATTGCATAAATGCAAAAAGCAGTCCTACATATTTGTTTAATATGCGCATTGAATGACATATCCTGATCAAAAATGACTCCAAGATTTCTCACAGTATTACTAGAGGTCAGGGTAATGCCATCCAGAGTAAGGATCTGGTTAGACACCATGTTTCTAAGATTTGTGGGGCCAAGTACAATAACTTCAGTTTTATCTGAGTTTAAAAGCAAGAAATTAGAGGTCATCCATGTCTTTATGTCTGTAAGACAATCCCGCAGTTTAGCTAATTGGTGTGTGTCCTCTGGCTTCATGGATAGATAAAGCTGGGTATCATCTGCGTAACAATGAAAATTTAAGCAATGCCGTCTAATAATACTGCCTAAGGGAAACGTATAAAGTGAATAAAATTGGTCCTAGCACAGAACCTTGTGGAACTCCATAATTAACCTTAGTCTGTGAAGAAGATTCCCCATTTACATGAACAAATTGTAATCTATTAGATAAATATGATTCAAACCACCGCAGCGCAGTGCCTTTAATACTTATGGCACCAGGTTTGATCAATGTAGGCTTCTTGATTGTCGAAATATTAAAAAAAGATCTTTTTTTGGCCATGTGTTCCTTGACCTTTGATGAAAACTACTCCAAGATCTAGTCATCTCTAGACATCTTCTCATGTCACATTCCCTCCACGTTTGATCCATGACGGCTTGATGATTGTTGAGATATACGTGTTTTAGGGACCAAGTTTTCCTTGACCATTAACCAAAATAGTTCAAAGTCTAATTACCTCTATATGTATCTATCAAAGTAATATTCCCACCAAGTTTAAAAGTAATCTGTCCATTCATGTGAGTTAAACACACAACAGGGAAAACGATACTCTGCTATCGTCGCTCCATTGATGCACATGGCAACAAAATAATAATAATAATAATAATAATAATAATAATAATAATAATAATAATAATCAAGAATGTCTTGCAAACTCACTCGTCTTCAATTAAGGGTCACAGGGGGCTGGAGCCTATCCCAGCAGGCACAGAGCATGAGGCGGGGTTCACCCTGGACAGGACGCCAGACTGTCGCAGGGCCACAAACAGACAAACACATTCACACCTGCACGCACACCTACGGACAATTTAAAGTTTCCAATCCACCTGAACGAAGCAGCTCAGGACGCGCAGCAAAAAAAAACCTCCATCTTGGAATTCTCACAGGACAAGTTGTTACATGCCCAGCTGTTACACAATTTCTCGGATACTCGCTTGACTGAAAAGCCACCAAAAGCAGTCTGAATCTTCCGAATGGTTTCCAACACGGACGTGCTTTTTGTTGTGCGCCATGAGCGGCTCCGTCCCGACGCGCAAATTCCTCCGCACGTCTTTCATTACAAAATCTCCTGTAACAGTGGAATGTGCTGCAAAAGTGCTGATGTCCACATTTTCTGCGATTTCTCTGGTAGTCACACGACGTCCCCGATCAACACAGCCTTCACTTTGGAAATGATCTGGTCGTTTCAGCCTGTCGATGGCCGCTCGAAGCACGGCGTGCTCTCCGCCGCTGTGGGCCATCTTTAATCCGGTTGTAATCCTCCTTAATCTGTGTGACGCCGATAGAATCTTCACCGAAAGCCATCTGAATTTTTTCGAATGGTTTCCACCTGGCTGTCTCACACAGTTTCTGAAAAGATTTTCATGGAGCAAAGCGGCAGTCGCTCAGCCATTTCCCTGACCCCACCCACTTTGTGTGCACATTTGAATATGGAGCATGAATTACACAATTTGAGCATCATGGAATCTTCACAGTTTGATGACTTTCAGCAACAAACTGTGAAGATAACTTGAAACTTCACTTCTAAAGTGTCGAATGTAAGTATGTGTGCAGGTTGTGGTTGAGGGTATTTCATCAATTGCCTTAATTAGTCGACTTTCAAGACTTTCTTTCCGTGATTTAACAGTAATTTGATTCAGCTTTAATTATGTGTCATGGAGAGTCCGGAATTCCTTTTAGCGTTTTTATGAAAATCAAACAAGATGAATGTCTTATTAAAGAGGATGCTTTTGGTTGTGCTGTGAAGAGCACCCAGATATTTGAGTGCAGTCATACTGCAAACACTTCTTACTGTTGAGGGGAAAACAATGTCTGATGGTGCATTCACACGCTGGCAAGTATCCTGGCGTTTGCTAACTAAAAGTAGAAAGCTGATTAATGTCGACTAACACCGTGGTCTACCAGACGCTGCAGGATCTAAGTTGATGTCAGCCTGGCAACACTGATATTCGTTGTGGTCTCAGAAAAAAATTCAACATGCTTCATCTTCGATGTTCATGTTAAAAACACAGGCAAGAGTTGCGCTCCACTACCCCTATGTCACCTCTGTTAGTACGCCGTTGGAGGCTTGACCGGATGCACCGCCTCGTCCAAATCTCTTAAGTATGACGAAATATGCAGAAATATTTAGAAATGTGAAGAAATATGTAGAACCTGTCACAATGACGCACCAGTAGCAAGTGATGCGATCGCAGAGTTACACTAAGATTATACATGTCACAGAGTTATGCTAAAATTATACAGGTCACAGAGTTACCCTTGGATTATACAGGTCACAGAGTTACGCCAAGATTATACATGTCACAGAGTTATGATAAAAGTATACAGGTCACAGTGTTATGTTAAGAATATACAGGTCACAGAGTTACACTAAAATTATACATGTCACAGAGTTACCCCAAGATTATACATGTCACAGAGTTACGCTAAGATTATACATGTTACAGAGTTATGCTAAAATGATACATGTCACAGAGTTACCCTAAGATTATACATGTCACAGAGTTACACTAAAATTATACATGTCACAGAGTTACGCTAAAATTATACATGTCACAGAGTTACGCTAAAATTATACATGTCACAGTTACCCTAAGATTATACAGGTCACAGAGTTACACTAAAATTATACATGTCACAGAGTTACCCTAAGATTATACAGGTCACAGAGTTACACTAAAATTATACATGTCACAGAGTTACCCTAAGATTATACATGTCACAGTTACCCTAAGACTATACATGTCACAGAGTTACACTAAAATTATCAATCAATCAACTTTTTTCTTATATAGCGCCAAATCACAACAAACAGTTGCCCCAAGGCGCTCCATATTGTAAGGCAAGGCCATACAATAATTATGAAAAATCCCAACGGTCAAAACGACCCCCTATGAGCAAGCACTTGCCCACAGTGGGAAGGAAAAACTCCCTTTTAACAGGAAGAAACCTCCAGCAGAACCAGGCTCAGGGAGGGGCAGTCTTCTGCTGAGACTGGTTGGGGCTGAGGGAAAAAACCAGGAAAAAGACATGCCGTGAAGGGGGGCAGAGATCGATCACTAATGATTAAATGCAGAGTGATGCATATGGAGCAAAAAGAGAAAGAAACAGTGCATCATGGGAACCCCCCCACAATCTACGTCTAAAGCAGCATAACCAAGGGATGGTCCAGGGTCACCCGATCCAGCCCTAACTATAAGCCTTAGCGAAAAGGAAAGTTTTAAGCCTAATCTTAAAAGTAGAGAGGGTATCTGTCTCCCTGATCTGAATTGGGAGCTGGTTCCACAGGAGAGGAGCCTGAAAGCTGAAGGCTCTGCCTCCCATTCTACTCTTACAAACCCTAGGAACTACAAGTAAGCCCGCAGTCTGAGAGCGAAGCACTCTAATGGGGTAATATGGTACTACGAGGTCCCTAAGATAAGATGGGACCTGATTATTCAAAACCTTATAAGTAAGAAGAAGAATTTTAAATTCTATTCTAGAATTAACAGGAAGCCAATGAAGAGAGGCCAACACGGGTGAGATATGCTCTCTCCTGCTAGTCCCCGTCAGTACTCTAGCTGCAGCATTCTGAACCAACTGAAGGCTTTTTAGGGAACTTTTAGGACAACCTGATAATAATGAATTACAATAGTCCAGCCTAGAGGAAATAAATGCATGAATTAGTTTTTCAGCATCACTCTGAGACAAGACCTTTCTGATTTTAGAGATATTGCGTAAATGCAAAAAGGCAGTCCTACATATTTGTTTAATATGCGCTTTGAATGACATATCCTGATCAAAAATGACTCCAAGATTTCTCACAGTATTACTAGAGATCAGGGAAATGCCATCCAGAGTAACGATCTGGTTAGACACCATGCTTCTAAGATTTGTGGGGCCAAGTACAATAACTTCAGTTTGATCTGAGTTTAAAAGCAGGAAATTCGAGGTAATCCATGTCTTTATGTCTGTAAGACAATCCTGCAGTTTAGCTAATTGGTGTGTTTCCTCTGGCTTCATGGATAGATAAAGCTGGGTATCATCTGCGTAACAATGAAAATTTAAGCAATACCGTCTAATAATACTGCCTAAGGGAAGCATGTATAAAGTGAATAAAATTGGTCCTAGCACAGAACCTTGTGGAACTCCATAATTAACTTTAGTCTGTGAAGAAGATTCCCCATTTACATGAACAAACTGTAATCTATTAGACAAATATGATTCAAACCACCGCAGCGCAGTGCCTTTAATACCTATGACATGCTCTAATCTCTGTAATAAAATTTTATGGTCAACAGTATCAAAAGCAGCACTGAGGTCCAACAGAACAAGCACAGAGATGAGTCCACTGTCCGAAGCCATAAGAAGATCATTTGTAACCTTCACTAATGCTGTTTCTGTACTATGATGAATTCTAAAACCTGACTGAAACTCTTCAAATAGACCATTCCTCTGCAGGTGATCAGTTAGCTGTTTTACAACTACCCTCTCAAGAATCTTTGAGAGAAAAGGAAGGTTGGAGATTGGCCTATAATTAGCTAAGATAGCTGGGTCAAGTGATGGCTTTTTAAGTAATGGTTTAATCACTGCCACCTTAAAGGCCTGTGGTACATAACCAACTAACAAAGATAGATTGATCATATTTAAGATTGAAGCATTAAATAATGGTAGGACTTCCTTGAGCAGCCTTGCAGGAATGGGGTCTAATAAACATGTTGATGGTTTGGATGAAGTAACTAATGAAAATAACTCAGACAGAACAATCTGAGAGAAAGAGTCTAACCAAATACCGGCATCACTGAAAGCAGCCAAAGATAACGATACATCTTTGGGATGGTTATGAGTAATTTTTTCTCTAATAGTCAAAATTTTGTTAGCAAAGAAAGTCATGAAGTCATTACTAGTTAAAGTTAATGGAATACTCAGCTCAATAGAGCTCTGACTCTTTGTCAGCCTGGCTACAGTGCTGAAAAGAAACCTGAGGTTATTCTTATTTTCTTCAATTAGTGATGAGTAGAAAGATGTCCTAGCTTTACGGAGGGCTTTTTTATAGAGCAACAAACTCTTTTTCCAGGCTAAGTGAAGATCTTCTAAATTACTGAGACGCCATTTCCTCTCCAACTTACGGGTTATCTGCTTTAAGCTACGAGTTTGTGAGTTATACCACGGAGTCAGACACTTCTGATTTAAAGCTCTCTTTTTCAGAGGAGCTACAGCATCCAAAGTTGTCTTCAAAGAGGATGTAAAACTATTGACGAGATACTCTAACTCCCTTACAGAGTTTAGGTAGCTACTCTGCTCTGTGTTGGTATATGACATTAGAGAACATAAAGAAGGAATCATATCCTTAAACCTAGTTACAGCGCTTTCTGAAAGACTTCTAGTGTAATGAAACTTATTCCCCACTGCAGGGTAGTCCATCAGGGTAAATGTAAATGTTATTAAAAAATGATCAGACAGAAGGGAATTTTCAGGGAATACTGTTAAGTCTTCTATTTCCATACCATAAGTCAGAACAAGATCTAAGATATGATTAAAGTGGTGGGTGGACTCATTTACATTTTGAGCAAAGCCAATAGAGTCTAATAATGCAGTGTTAAATGCAGTGTTGAGGCTGTCATTCTCAGCATCTGTGTGGATGTTAAAATCGCCCACTATAATTATCTTATCTGAGCTAAGCACTAAGTCAGACAAAAGGTCTGAAAATTCACAGAGAAACTCACAGTAATGACCAGGTGGACGATAGATAATAACAAATAAAACTGGTTTTTGGGACTTCCAATTTGGATGGACAAGACTAAGAGACAAGCTTTCAAATGAATTAAAGCTCTGTCTAGGTTTTTGATTAATTAATAAGCTGGAATGGAAGATTGCTCCTAATCCTCCGCCTCGGCCCGTGCTACGAGCATTCTGACAGTTAGTGTGACTCGGGGGTGTTGACTCATTTAAACTAACATATTCATCCTGCTGTAACCAGGTTTCTGTAAGGCAGAATAAATTAATATGTTGATCAATTATTATATCATTTACCAACAGGGACTTAGAAGAGAGAGACCTAATGTTTAATAGACCACATTTAACTGTTTTAGTCTGTGGTGCAATTGAAGGTGCTATATTATTTTTTCTTTTTGAATTTTTATGCTTAAATAGATTTTTGCTGGTTATTGGTGGTCTGGTAGCAGGCACCGTCTCTACGGGGATGGGGTAATGAGGGGATGGCAGGGGGAGAGAAGCTGCAGAGAGGTGTATAAGACCACAGCTCTGCCTCCTGGTCCCAACGCTGGACAGTCACAGTTTGGAGGATTTAAGAAAATTGGCCAGATTTCTAGAAATGAGAGCTGCTCCATCCAAAGTGGGATGGATGCCGTCTCTCCTAACAAGACCAGGTTTTCCCCAGAAGCTTTGCCAATTATCAATGAAGCCCACCTCATTTTTTGGACACCACTCAGACAGCCAGCAATTCAAGGAGAACATGCGGCTAAACATGTCACTCCCGGTCTGATTGGGGAGGGGCCCAGAGAAAACAACAGAGTCCGACATTGTTTTTGCAAAGTTACACACCGATTTAATGTTAATTTTAGTGACCTCCGATTGGCGTAACCGAGTTGTCATTACTGCCGACGTGAATTACAATCTTACCAAATTTACGCTTAGCCTTAGCCAGCAATTTCAAATGTCCTTCAATGTCGCCTGCTCTGGCCCCCGGAAGACAATTGACAATGGTTGCTGGTGTCGCTAACTTCACATTTCTCAAAACAGAGTCACCAATAACCAGAGTTTGATCCTCGGCGAGTGTATCGTCGAGTGGGGAAAAACGGTTATAGATGTGAACGGGTTGACGGTGTACACGGGGCTTCTGTTTAGGGCTACGCTTCCTCCTCACAGTCACCCAGTCAGCCTGCTTTCCCGACTGCCCAGGAACTGCCAGGGGGGAACTAACGGCGGCTAAGCTACCATGGTCCGCACCGACTACAGGGGCCTGGCTAGCTGTAGAATTTTCCACGGTGCGGAGCCGAGTCTCCAATTCGCCCAGCCTGGCCTCCAAAGCTACGAATAAGCTGCACTTATTACAAGTACCGTTACTGCTAAAGGAGGCCGAGGAATAACTAAACATTTCACACCCAGAGCAGAAAAGTACGGGAGAGACAGGAGAAGCCGCCATGCTAAATCGGCTAAGAGCTAGTAGCTACGCAACCTAGCGGATTCCTAAAAACACACAAAGTGAATAATGTG
The DNA here is from genome assembly GCF_902500255.1 of Thalassophryne amazonica. Taxonomy (NCBI): domain Eukaryota; kingdom Metazoa; phylum Chordata; class Actinopteri; order Batrachoidiformes; family Batrachoididae; genus Thalassophryne; species Thalassophryne amazonica. Next base: position 91,880,250 of record NC_047114.1, on the reverse strand, counting down.
TAAATAATTTAGAGGTGATTCAGCAGAAGGAGTGCCCCAATCAAGGCACCAAACAGGCCATGAAGCAGCACAGGCAACGCACGACAACAGCGAACGCACGACAACGGTGCTAAAATAAAATAAAAATCAACTAAACACGCTGTGGACCAGCACAGATAACGCACGACAACAGTGCTAAAAAAAATAAATAAAAAAAATAAAAAAAAATAAAAACGAAAGCGTTAGCAAGCTAGTTAGCTTGCCAACGCTGATGAAAGTTAGCTGATAAAAGTGCTCCGTCGCGATGTTTCGACCGTTAGAGGTCTTCCTTAGGCGTTGGAGCACAGTAAAAAAGTAAAAAAAAAGGTAAAAAGGTAAAAAAGTAAAAAAGTCTTGAAAAAGACTGTTAATTCAAGTCCAAAGCAGCAGGTAGCAGTCTCTGTGTAAACAGTCCCAACAGAGAGCCAAAATTCTGATTATACATGTCACAGTTACCCTAAGATTATACATGTCACAGAGTTACGCTAAAATTATACATGTCACAGAGTTACGCTAAAATTATACAGGTCACAGAGTTACACTAAAATTATACATGTCACAGAGTTATGCTAAAATTATACATGTCACAGAGTTACCCTAAAATTATACATGTCACAGAGTTACGCTAAGATTATACATGTCACAGAGTTACGCTAAAATTATACATGTCACAGAGTTACGCTAAGATTATACATGTCACAGAGTTACTCTAAGATTATACATGTCACAGAGTTACACAAAAATTATACAGGTCACAGAGTTACCCTAAGATTATACAGGTCACAGAGTTATGCTAAAAAAATACAGGTCACAGAGTTACCCTAAGATTATACATGTCACAGAGTTACCCTAAGATTATACAGGTGGCAGAGTTACCCTAAGATTATACAGGTCACAGAGTTACACTAAGATTATACAGGTGGCAGAGTTTCACCAAGATTATACAGGTGGCAGAGTTTCACCAAGATTATACAGGTGGCAGAATTACCCTAAGATTATACAGGTGGCAGAGTTACCCTAAGATTATACAGGTCACAGAGTTACACTAAGATTATACAGGTGGCAGAGTTTCACCAAGATTATACAGGTGGCAGAGTTTCACCAAGATTATACAGGTGGCAGAGTTTCACCAAGATTATACAGGTGGCAGAATTACGCTAAGATTATACAGGTCACAGAGTTACGCTAAGATTATACAGGTGGCAGAGTTATACTAAGATTATACAGGTGGCAGAATTACGCTAAGATTATACAGGTGGCAGAATTATGATAAGATTATACAGGTCACAGAGTTACGCTAAGATTATACAGGTGGCAGAGTTACACTAAGATTATACAGGTGGCAGAGTTACAGTAAGATTATACAGGTGGCAGAGTTACACTAAGATTATACAGGTGGCAGAATTATGCTAAGATTATACAGGTCACAGAGTTACGCTAAGATTATACAGGTGGCAGAGTTACCCTAAGATTATACAGGTGGCAGAGTTACAGTAAGATTATACAGGTGGCAGAGTTACACTAAGATTATACAGGTCACAGAGTTACAGTAAGATTATACAGGTGGCAGAGTTACCCTAAGATTATACAGGTGGCAGAATTACGCTAAGATTATACAGGTGGCAGAATTACGCTAAGATTATACAGGTCACAGAGTTACAGTAAGATTATACAGGTGGCAGAGTTACCCTAAGATTATACAGGTGGCAGAATTACGCTAAGATTATACAGGTGGCAGAATTACGCTAAGATTATACAGGTCACAGAGTTACAGTAAGATTATACAGGTGGCAGAGTTACCCTAAGATTATACAGGTGGCAGAGTTACCCTAAGATTATACAGGTGGCAGAATTACGCTAAGATTATACAGGTCACAGAGTTACAGTAAGATTATACAGGTCACAGAGTTACCCTAAGATTATACAGGTGGCAGAGTTACCCTAAGATTATACAGGTGGCAGAATTACGCTAAGATTATACAGGTCACAGAGTTACAGTAAGATTATACAGGTGGCAGAGTTACCCTAAGATTATACAGGTGGCAGAGTTACCCTAAGATTATACAGGTCACAGAGTTACACTAAGATTATACAGGTGGCAGAATTACGCTAAGATTATACAGGTCACAGAGTTACAGTAAGATTATACAGGCTACGTAATGACATATCAAATGTTGAGTCAAAGACCAGCTCTGCCAAGCTGCGCTGCTTCTCTGTGGTGTGCTAACAATACGCCCGCCATCCGATGATGACAGTTGAACTACTTTCTGTAGTAAGTCAGTGGGCCGTCGCTAAATGTCGAGCTCTGCCAGTACAACGCCACCCTCTGCTGAGTTACATCGACCTGCGTTGGAGACAGAACATTGGGACCCCTGGAGTTAACCTTTCTGGAATTTCGCAGAGGTTCTTGAGAATCTGCTTCATCAGTCAGGATCAGACATTCGTAGTGTAAATGGGCTCTTAAGATGATAGAATCAAGTCCTGTATAGACATCAAGCTAATATACACGTAGACTTACTTCTTAGACTTAGACATATTTCCTCCAGCTCCTGTTGGAACATCAGACAGCCATAGCATCTTTTCTTATTATTTTACCAATTAGCTACACAAAAATCCAAGATGGCAGCCATTTTTCAAGATGGCAGCCATTAAGACTCTTGAAAAAGTATTTTCTGCCTTTAATCGAGATTTAATTCTTTAAATTCCAACATCTTGGGGTCAATTTGCAGGTTTCAAGCAATGCTGAAATCATGTTTGCTATCCACAATGCCCTATAAATGAAGCAGGAAAGTGCAGACACGAATGCAGAGGCAGATGCTGTCAACATGCAGTGACTGGCGTGCGTTTCCAGCCATGTTGTTTTATGCTATTTATTGCTGTCAATAGCTTACATGAATAAAATCTGTTTATTTCTTGTACCTTGTTCTTTCTTTGTATGTTTACCATAAAACACTGTGCCAATCACGAGCGGGCACTTTCCTATTAACAGTCTGTTGTTGATCAACTAAACACATGGCACAGCTAACTGAATATTATTTTAAAATTATGAGAAATCTGCAGATTTATTTTGTGGGTATAGGCTCTTGATAATGGGAAAAAATTAATCCCTGATGTTTATAAATGTATATCTGGACTTCAGGATCGTCAAAATTGACCAACTAGGACCAACTGCTATGAGAAAATATGTTTTTTCCTTCACTTTCTTTGGCGAAAAAAAAAATTGGATTTTCAAGTGGCTAATGGAGAAAAATTGAAAAGTGGTGTTTTTCTGTGTAATTGTGCCAAATGTGACGCTTGAAGGATTTTTCTGTTAAAAGACATGCAGTACTGAAAGTAATAATAATACCTCTTCATGCAGGTTGTAATAATGTAAGAAAAAAAAATCTTCCAACGCTAAATTGTAAGAAAGATGGGTATTTTTGCCATATCAGGTCAAGTCTGGGAACAAGTCCATTATAATACAGATCCACCTTAGGTTCTGGATAGCAACCACCCAGGCATACGAAAGGTCTATCAAAACCTCTTAAAAGTAACCATCTATATGTTGCAGCAATGTGAAACGTGTGCATCTTATTGGCCTTCTCCAGTTACTGGGGTTCTCAACAATGAGGTACCTACATGCTGGATCATGCCCAGAGAAATGAGTCACATGGCCAAAATGTTGTAGTTAACGTTCCCCCTCAAAGCATGTGGTACTGTTCATTTGACACAAAGTCATTCCAGTGTTGCCCAAGAATCCTGAAGAAAACGTGGACTAAAGACCCTTAAATTATCCCCTTAGGTCACTGGTTAGCTGGTTAGGGCAGGAAAGACTAGGACTTTCAGACATCAGCATCGCCATACTCCTCTGTTCCTAACTCCATGTCTCCAAGCTCTTAAACAGGCGTCTCTCAAATGCCAAGACACATGAATGTTACCTTACGGTCACATTAGCAATAGCTACAAATGACGGCGGCAAGCAATTGACTGTCACTTGATTGGTGTTTCCGTAAGATGTCTTGTAAATCACTTCAGAGGTGTTATTGGGTTAGTTTTCCTGTTTATTTCTCACCAACGTTTAAAATATATGAGAAATATATTTGATTTATACAGAAATACAGATATTTTTAAGCATTTTCCGACATCTTGGATTATTTTGTTCGAGCGTCTGACGTCACGTTGCCTATTCACCCGGATTGACGGTTGCCGTGTTGTGGTGCTTAGCATGTGCATAAACTAGACTTCTGGCCTATTGTGGTGCCACCTAGCTGGCAGTAGAGGGACTGTTGTCTTTTACCGCTGCAACACGCCCACTCTGAAAATGAACGGCAAGTCGCCGCTTTGCCTGTCGTTTGTTGCTAATGTGACCGCCAAGATAACGTAGCTACGAGAACTACAATTAATATGACAAAATTACTCTCCATGTATTTTGAACTTAAATTTAAGAAATGATCGTGCATGGAGGAGGCGGGGCTAATGCCTGTGCTACGTGAACCCACTTGGGGCGATGGAACTTTTTTGGGTTTACTTTGCCCTACCTTCTATCTACACAGGGAGTTTTGACAAACAGGCACACACATTTAAATACACAGGAGGTTGTGGATTGAACACTGCATTGAACCAACTTCCTGTTTCTGACAAATGCAGCCTGACGCAGGTTGAATAATTGCTGATTTCTTTTCAAATTACACAGAACCAAATAATCGCTGTGTGCCAAAGACCTTTAATAAACTTTGTAATCATGGATGACCTTTGGTGCACTGGGGAAACGTGCGTGTGTGTGTGATTTTAGTGTGTGAAAGAGAAAAACAGGAATAGAGAGCAGGAGGGAGACGAGGCTAAAGCTGTTTTGTATCCACCGCCCTGTTGCCCCGCAGCGGTGACACGGTCTGCAGGAGTTCCTCCATTAGCACGCGCTGACCTAATGCAATAAACATCCAGGACTGATTCCTCCAGACCAGGCGTGCTTTATCACAGAAGATAAACCTGTTCTGGTCAGGCTTAAAGGCTGAGTCCGGCCATTACCAAAGGCAGCAGCACACTGGCGTGTTTCAGCCGTAAACCGCCTCTCGCCTGGCTGTCTGCATTCTGCTTCACTTGTCAGGAAAATTAGCAAGAAAGTGAGGAAGAAGAAAAAAACCCAGCATGCCAACTCGAGCTGGCCCCGACGTGGAGACTGAGCTCAGGTGCAGAAAAAGTGAAGGTCCTGCTTGACAAAACAAACAGACGGGGGAGAAAAAAACAAGCCAAACGCTGGTTATTTTTAGTGCAATCGTTACAGCTGCAGGCATTTCTTTTCCTCCCTCGTTTCCTTAACAGCAATCAAAATTTGGCCGTTTTGGCTCAACGTCTGAGCGCTCACTCACAACCATATTTGGAAAAATACGAGAGGAGAAGTGCAAAGATTATTTTTATGTACGTAGTGAGAAGTTAAACTGCCTTGTTAGCTATGGTTCCAACACGGAAAAGCACCAGCCGGGGTCAGACAGTTTGGTTCTATCCCCAGGGTGACTAAACTGTCCTTAATACAAGCGATAAATGAGCTGCGATACACGATCACATTTCTCATGTCTCTGCAGCAAATCTCAAATATGTGTGGAAGCTGCCAGAGACGCATTTAAAGAGCGAGTTCTCTTTCACCAACTCTAATCATATTAAAACAAGGCGTGGTTGTTTGGTCCATTACTCCTCAAAGAGGGGCTCGAGCCAATTTGCAACAAACTTGCTGGGTGGATGTAGCTTGACCACAGAACTGCCCTCAAGGAGTTCGTTTTAACAAAGGTCTGTGTGTGTGTGCGTGTGTATGTGTGTGTGTGTATATATATTAGGGGTGTTGGAAAAAATTGATTCAGGTCCGAATCGCGATTCTTATTTATTACGATTCTGAATCGATCCAAAATGTCCAAGAATTGATTTTTAAAAAGCATTTTTTAAAACATTTTCTTGCTTCCTCGCTATGTGTACTGTTTCTCAGGCAATGGCTTCCGTACTACAGCGTCCCCGCGGGGGGGGGGGGGGGGGGTCCGGTGTGCTTCAAACACTCGTGAGCTGCAGAGTTCAGTGGCTGTAGCTTAGCATGGTGGACGAAGAGCTAATTCAGCCAGCACCGTCTTTGCTGAAGGCAAATGTTTGGGCGCATTTTGGATTTTATTATTTGCTGCGTAAGAAGGAGCTTGACATGACTTATGCAGTGTGCAGAATCTGCAAAATGAAAGTCAAGTACTTCGGAAACACTTCAAATCTGCAAGCCCACATGCTACGCCATCACCCGGAGCTAAAAGAGCGGAGCAGCAGTATCTACTGACTACTGACCAACGCTTTTCTAAACTGCCAGCCAACTCAGAACGAGCAAAGTAGATAAGTAAATTTACATCTAGAATCACTTGATTAACCTTGTAAAGCTGCATTTTCTTAAACATTTTTTAAGTAATATAACTATTTCTCAGAGCTCTTTCAATCGAAAATCGTTTCTGAATCGAATCGTCACCCCAAGAATCGGAATTGAATTGAATCATGAGTTGTTGAACGATTCACATCCCTAATATATATATATATATATATATATATATATATATATATATATATATATATATATATATATATATATATATAGTGTTGCCACAGTTACTTTGATAAAGTAATCCAATTACTGGTTACTGATTGCTCCTTGAAAAAGTAACTTAGTTACTTTACTGATTACTCAGTTGTAAAAGTAACTAAGTTAGATTACTAGTTACTTTTTTAGTCCCCAGCTGCCGACAACAGCCCTCTGCCACCTCAACATGACAGTGATACTTGTTTTGCCAAAACTCACTTTATAGTCACCCTTTCTTGACTTCATTGAAAATAAATACTTGTTTTATAAAAAGTAAAATAAATACCTCTTTCTTTACCTCATATTTAACTGTTGACAGCACTGTAACGGTAAAACTTGCAATTTCTAACCTACATTGTTTATAAATGTAACTATTAAATTCTTTCTAACATTTTTCTAACATTTAAATTCTCTCTAAACATTTTACTTGGCGAAATTATTATTATTTTAAGTAATATTAGTAGTTGTAGTAAAAAAAGGCTTCAAAACTGGACCTTTAATCTAGGGGTGTTGTGGGGGGGGCACATCCTTGCCCCACGCCCCATTCTATCTGGATTCACCCCTGCTTTGGCGTTTGAGCACAAAGAATGGATAACATTTATTTATGCAGAAAACATGACCAGATTTACAGGTAAGAAAGTTTTATTGTGTTTTCACATCATGTGGCCCTCAGAAAGAGAGTTTAGGTGCATTTGAGTGGAAAATAGTGTTAGTTGTTGACGCGTCGCGGAGGATCAGCTGTTTTTAACGAGCAGATACAGAGTGGCTCAGCTCAGAATTCTAAATAAAGGAGAAAAAAGCATAAAAATATCTTTATAAAGCTCAGTGCAGGTGTGCTGTTTTTGACTTTAAGAGGTGAGGACGAGTCGTAGCTGCTGCAGAAAACCACGGATGAAAAGCTCACAGCTCGCTTAAAGTGGGCAGTTCAGTCGAACCCCGACCCCCTGCCCACGGACCAAGTTTAATGCTGCTATCGACCCACAATGCAAAAATAATAGTAACGCACAGTGACTTGGAGAAATAACTTTAATCTGATTACTGATTTGGAAAGATTAAAGCGTTAGTTTACTCATTACTAAAAAAAGTGGTCAGATTAGAGTAACGCATTACCGGCATCACTGTATATATATATATATATATATATATATATGTATATACACAGCACACAACAAAATTTACAGTCTGGTTTGGAATTGCCCACTCAGGTCAATTTTGCCAGATGTCAATCACTGGGACCAGTATCATGTCTCTCTGTCTGTTTGGTGGCTTACTTGTGTTTTCTGAGATCATTTTCCCGATTTCTACCAAACTTGGCAAGTCAATGAAGGTTGACCCCAATCAATCAATCCATTTGAGTAAAAGTCAAGGAATTTGATTTTTAACCTGATTTGGACCAAATGTGACACACCCTAAGGCAGATTCCAGAACTGGCCTGGCAAAGTCAGCCAGCGAGCAGTCATTTGGGTTACGTTCAGGGTCAGTGGGTTCCTACTGCTCTTACTGTCTTCATGCCCAAAGGTATGCATCTATGCACAGACTTTGCATATACACTGGACAAGCCTACCGTGATGTCACCTACAGGTTGTCTCTAGTAGTGAGGCAGATATGTATAAAATATCATTATGAGTGTGCGTTTTGTAGTAAAAGTACCAGGTTTTTTGATACTAAGTGCTTTCTGCTCCTTCCTTCCACTGATGGTTGTCAGAGCAGATCTGATATGCATGTTGAGTTGGCACAAGTTTTACACAAGATGCCCTTCCTCACACAACTCCACAATACATGGAGTGTGGATATGGGTGGTTTTGAACGGGGAACTTTCTCACTTCAAAGTTAGCACACTAACCGCTTGGCCACCACACTGCTCCAGGGTTCCTGAACAAGCTAAGCTAACAGGCTTAACTTGACATGAATGACATGGTTCTGGTTTTTATTAAATCATATATGTGGGGACTGGGCAGTGGATTTTCATAACTGTTTGCTTTGGTGGATTAACTTGATTTATATAACGGCTGAGTGGATCCTTGTCATTTGATTGGTTCTTTGTATGTCACATGACTGTTTGTCCCATTTGTGTTGCATTGCATTTAGAGTGCAATTTGGTTCCATTTAGTGTGCAAATTTGGTTCCATATGTTTGGTACCATTGCATGCTACACACGCACACACACACACACACACACACAAAACAAATCCATTGGGCTGTAATTCATCTGGAGGCATGAAGACCTGTTAGGAGGAAGTTAGAATGAAAAGCTGGACTAATTTCTGACGGGATTTTTTTTTCCGCTGCACTGAGGAAGTACAGTCTTTTTTTTTTAATTACACGAAGTTGGTGCACGGCATCGCGGACTACATCATCAGAATTATTTTTGGACTTGTATTTAAAGTTTGTGTTGGATTATTGATGTCAAAGCAGCAGTGATGCACAAGACAAATTTCTGACGTGATTTTTTGCTGGACACAAATTCTTTTTCTTTTTTTTGAAAATGTAAAATGTAAGTCCCTTTTCTGTTGTTTATAAATTAATATAATATCAAATCACAAGGATCTATTTTAGCCGTTATATAAAACAAATAATGAATGTTTTTACATTCTTTCAATGGAATGAATATTTAATTTGGTGAAAGCTTTTGCCTCATGAAATATTCATACCGCTGAACTCATAAACATTCATTATTTGTATACTAATGTCTTCAAGCCGTCAAGAGCTACTAAAAGTGTCAACGCCGTTAGCATACAACATTAAATAACATGAAAAATTCACTCAGTGGAAATACTAAGGCATAGACATCCCTGAGGACCCATTAGGACATCAAATGACAGGTGATGGTCTAGTGGTTAAGTGGTAGGCTTGGGTTCAAACCCCTGTCAGGATGGAACATCTCTATGGGTCCTTGGGCAACGTCCTTAATCCCCAAGTCGGTCCTGGTGGTGTATCATGAGTGCCTTGCTTGGCAATGCCCTGTCCTCGGTGGGTGAATGTAATGCATTATTGTAAAGTGTGCTGGACTTCTGATTTGGATGTAAAAGCGCTATATAAATATAAATGCAGTCCATTTAACCACACAGCAAGAAATATTGTTGCAAATATTTAATAAAATGTTCAGAAAGTACAGACATGGTCCTCCACAACAACTAGCACCTACAGCTAGCATCCTCTGAGCCGGAGCTCAGCGGCAACAAGTGAACTGTCACTCAAAGCCGCCATGCCCCTAATTATGCATAATGTTACAGCTTAACCCTCTGGGGCCGACGCCATCGTATAAGACGGCTAAGACAAGCTTTACTAAATTATAAATAACTTTTGAATGATATGAGATAGAAACTTACTCTTTTTTTTTTTTTGCTGAAAAGTTAATTCCGCGGACTTTCGAGCCAGCCATCGGCCATCTTTGTACGCCTCATAGAAGCTGTGAGGAGCTTCTATGAGGAGTACAATCGGATTGGACACTCCAATGTGAGTGTCCAATCGGAACTGGTTCACCGTCACATGGTTTTCCAAAATCCAATGTAGGGCAGATTTACCTCACGTGATAAACCAAAGATCGTTTTCAGGAGTGATATGTTACTAGTTGGCCCGTTTGAATAGCCCCCTGGGTGCTCCAATGGGTACATACTATTAGTACATACTCAGCGTGCCCTGTGCCATTGAAAGCAGGAGCACATGGAAAGCCTCTGATGACAATCTCATGTGCTCAAACAAAGTGTGTAACTATCAGGATTGCTCCACTAGTTTACATGTGAATGTTACTGAATAACTCTGTTGCTTTCTCTGTGTAAAGCACTGTTTACCATATCAATGGACAACAAAACACATAGGCCATTTTGTATATATTGTTCAAAATGTGCATTTTAACCTTTTTGTTGTACAGTGTTTCACAAAAGACCTCAAATTACCTTTATAAAGTGTCAAAACAAATGTGTGTGGAAAATTATTTTTCGCTTTCTTTTTTCCTTGCCTATTTTTGATTGTAAACCTTTGTTACACTTATAAAACACAACAAAAACATATATATTCTGAAAGCACAGGTTGTCCTGAAAAAAAAGAGACATAAAACTTGATTGTGGGATGCAGAGAGAGCTGTTAACAGCAATAATAAAACATTTATGCTAGGCGAGTGAACTGTCCAAGAAAATGCCCTCAGACCCAAGAGAGTTAAAATGTCAATCTAGTGAGTTATAAAAAAATAAAAATCACCAGCCAAAGTTGTTATGGAGCGCGAAATTAGCAAGAGTTTATACCAGGCTGTAAACATGTTTATTTCTGATCGAAAGTTAGACATTTTAACATGGGCTTCTATGGGAACCTGATCCTTTCTGAAGCCAGTCTCATGTGGCTGTTCAAAGAACTTTAAGTTTTTCTTCTTCTGAGCGTGCCTCATTTTGAACAGCCCAAGCTTTCTGTTTAGTTATTGTAATGTGTATGTCGAGCTCTCAGCGGTTTGATTAACAATATTTTAATACAACGAAGGCTCATGTTTTGAATGTTTCAACGTTAAACCCTCGTGCTTGTGTTACTTGGGACTGACCTTTAGTCTTATGAAAACTAGCCAGGTGGGCTCGGTGTAAAAGCAACAGGGGATTCTGTTTCCTGGCATTGCTATGGTAACCCAGAGCGCCAGTGATTAATAAACCTCTGACAGCGAGCTTTCCTTTATTGAGAAGCGTGGGAAAAGAGTTCAACGAAGTCCTGAGCCTTTACGCCTGTTTTCCTTCACACCTTCACTTAGTCCACTGCTGCATAAAAAGATTAATAAAAATAAATAAATCAATGAAATTATTATTATTCCAGGTATTTCTGAAAAATAAACCATCATTCAGTTTAATTAACCTGGCTGTGTTTTTATTGGTAAATTTAATCTTTTGTACAAATGCTGAACATTAAGGACAAAACTGGAGAAAGAAAAAACACCTTTTTGTTTGTCTCAGTTTTTAATGTTTGCTGAAACTTTTTTTTTTTCTAAATGGGGTTTTATGAAGGACAGAGTGGATTTCTGCCTGAAGGAATGATGTGTAGCACCAATAAAGTAATCACAGTCTGTTTTATGCCAGGAGAAGGCTTCTTGATCCAATCATAAACCTGCATTTTTGTATTCAAATCATATGCACTTTGTCTTCAAACAAATCAAAGTTAAAACAAATGTCTACAACAGGATTAAATAATAAATATCAAACTGACTTTAAAGTGCACTCTGGTATATATATATATATATATATATATATATATATATATATATATATATATATATATATATATATATATATATATATATATTTACCTTGGCTGTATTTTTATTTTTTTATTTATTTTTTTTTGCTTATCAATTCAATTCAGTCAATTTTTTTTTTATATATAGCGCCAAATCACAACAAACAGTTGCCCCAAGGTGCTTTATATTGTAAGGCAAGGCCATACAATAATTACGTAAAAACCCCAACGGTCAAAACGACCCCCTGTTAGCAAGCACTTGGCTACAGTGGGAAGGAAAAACTCCCTTTTAACAGGAAGAAACCTCCAGCAGAACCAGGCTCAGGGAGGGGCAGTCTTCTGCTGGGACTGGTTGGGGCTGAGGGAGAGAACCAGGAAAAAGACATGCTGTGGAGGGGAGCAGAGATCAATCACTAATGATTAAATGCAGAGTGGTGCATACAGAGCAAAAAGAGAAAGAAACAGTGCATCATGGGAACCCCCCAGCAGTCTAAGTCTATAGCAGCATAACTAAGGGATGGTTCAGAGTCACCTGATCCAGCCCTAACTATAAGCTTTAGCAAAAAGGAAAGTTTTAAGCCTAATCTTAAAAGTAGAGAGGGTGTCTGTCTCCCTGATCTGAATTGGGAGCTGGTTCCACAGGAGAGGAGCCTGAAAGCTGAAGGCTCTGCCTCCCATTCTACTCTTACAAACCCTAGGAACTACAAGTAAGCCTGCAGTCTGAGAGCGAAGCGCTCTATTGGGGTGATATGGTACTACGAGGTCCCTAAGATAAGATGGGACCTGATTATTCAAAACCTTATAAGTAAGAAGAAGAATTTTAAATTCTATTCTAGAATTAACAGGAAGCCAATGAAGAGAGGCCAATATGGGTGAGATATGCTCTCTCCTTCTAGTCCCCGTTAGTACTCTAGCTGCAGCATTTTGAATTAACTGAAGGCTTTTCAGGGAACTTTTAGGACAACCTGATAATAATGAATTACAATAGTCCAGCCTAGAGGAAATAAATGCATGAATTAGTTTTTCAGCATCACTCTGAGAAAAGACCTTTCTAATTTTAGAGATATTGCGCAAATGCAAAAAAGTAAGAGGTCAGGGTAATGCCATCCAGAGTAAGGATCTGGTTAGACACCATGTTTCTAAGATTTGTGGGGCCAAGTACAATAACTTCAGTTTTATCTGAGTTTAAAAGCAGGAAATTAGAGGTCATCCATGTCTTTATGTCTGTAAGACAATCCTGCAATTTAGCTAATTGGTGTGTGTCCTCTGGCTTCATGGATAGATAAAGCTGGGTATCATCTGCGTAACAATGAAAATTTAAGCAATACCGTCTAATAATACTGCCTAAGGGAAGCATGTATAAAGTGAATAAAATTGGTCCTAGCACAGAACCTTGTGGAACTCCATAATTAACCTTAGTCTGTGAAGAAGATTCCCCATTTACATGAACAAATTGTAATCTATTAGACAAATATGATTCAAACCACCGCAGCGCAGTGCCTTTAATACTTATGGCATGCTCTAATCTCTGTAATAAAATTTTATGGTCAACAGTATCAAAAGCAGCACTGAGGTCTAACAGAACAAGCACAGAGATGAGTCCACTGTCTGAGGCCATAAGAAGATCATTTGTAACCTTCACTAATGCTGTTTCTGTACTATGATGAATTCTAAAACCTGACTGAAACTCTTCAATTAGACCATTCCTCTGCAGATGATCAGTTAGCTGTTTTACAACTACCCTTTCAAGAATTTTTGAGAGAAAAGGAAGGTTGGAGATTGGCCTATAATTAGCTAAGATAGCTGGGTCAAGTGATGGCTTTTTAAGCAATGGTTTAATTACTGCCACCTTAAAAGCCTGTGGTACATAGCCAACTAACAAAGATAGATTGATCATATTTAAGATCGAAGCATTAAATAATGGTAGGGTTTCCTTGAGCAGCCTGGTAGGAATGGGGTCTAATAGACATGTTGATGGTTTGGATGAAGTAACTAATGAAAATAACTCAGACAGAACAATCTGAGAGAAAGAGTCTAACCAAATACCGGCATCACTGAAAGCAGCCAAAGATAATGATATGTCTTTGGGATGGTTATGAGTAATTTTTTCTCTAATAGTTAAAATTTTGTTAGCAAAGAAAGTCATGAAGTCATTACTAGTTAAAGTTAATGGAATACTCAGCTCAATAGAGCTCTGACTCTTGTCAGCCTGGCTACAGTGCTGAAAAGAAACCTGGGGTTGTTCTTATTTTCTTCAATTAGTGATGAGTAGAAAGATGTCCTAGCTTTACGGAGGGCTTTTTTATAGAGCAACAGACTCTTTTTCCAGGCTAAATGAAGATCTTTTAAATTAGTGAGATGCCATTTCCTCTCCAACTTACGGGTTATCTGCTTTAAGCTGCGGGTTTGTGAGTTATACCACGGAGTCAGGCACTTCTGATTTAAAGCTCTCTTTTTCAGAGGAGCTACAGCATCCAAAGTTGTCTTCAGTGAGGATGTAAAACTGTTGACGAGATACTCTATCTCACTTACAGAGTTTAGGTAGCTACTCTGCACTGTGTTGGTATATGGCATTAGAGAACATAAAGAAGGAATCATATCCTTAAACCTAGTTACAGCGCTTTCTGAAAGACTTCTAGTGTAATGAAACTTATTTCCCACTGCTGGGTAGTCCATCAGAGTAAATGTAAATGTTATTAAGAAATTATCAGACAGAAGGGAGTTTTCAGGGAATACTGTTAAGTCTTCTATTTCCATACCATAAGTCAGAACAAGATCTAAGATATGATTAAAGTGGTGGGTGGACTCATTTACATTTTGAGCAAAGCCAATAGAGTCTAATAATAGATTAAATGCAGTGTTGAGGCTGTCATTCTCAGCATCTGTGTGGATGTTAAAATGGATGTGTTCTTATCTTTAACCACATGACAAAAATCATTTTAACTGCTACGGTATTGATTTAGAATGCAAACACCATCACAGAACAAACAGGTAACACTATGGAATGGTGGGGGGTAAGCTAAAAAAACAGTAAACTGCAAGGTCAGCCAAAGCTCATTCAGGTGAAGGTTAAGTTGATTAATCAAGGTCGCCGTCACTGAGGTCAAAGGTTGTAGTTCCACTCGGGAATGAATTGTGTCATTAACCAAAATAGTCTACTATAAACACTGTGACCAGATCCTTATTGATGGTATGCTTACCTGAGCTAGGTGCCATAGCTCTGGGTGTCTTCATGCCCACAGGTAATGAAGCATAGCACAAATTCTCCCAGAGGACACACAATTCAGCCGCTCTCACAATCAGCCAATTGACTTCAGACACGTACACAATCCTAAACACATGCCCCCTTTTAGGGCCCCTTCACACATAACATGAAACACGCAGAAATCGAAAGAAAATCCGCGAACCAAACACGAAATGGGGAACCACGAACCATCCACCTGCTGCCGTGAGGGATGCACGGTCACACAGGTGTGCACGACGCATCGGTGACCGTTTCGTGCACGCACATGAACGGTCACCATGTAAAAGACAAAGCAAAACAAGAATTCAACAATGTGTCACTTCATTAGTTGGTTTATTGTTACGATTATTCTTTTTGTTGTTTATTTTGCATAGCCTTAGTGGATCTTTGGAATCAATATGGCAATGCAAGTGAAGGGCGGTTTGTTTGCTGAGTTTGCTCTTTATGACTGAATTAACAGTTTTGTTGCTGACAACAAAGCATACTGTGTTATTGTCAGACTTTTTCTCTTACTTAAAATGCACACACACACACACACACACACACACACACACACACACACACACACACACACACACACACACACACACACACACACACACACACACACACACACACACACACACACACACACTTGCCTCAGTGTTCATCCTAAATGTGTTTTTTGCAGAGCAGGCAGCACTGTCCCACATTATGAAAGGCAATATTATTTGTGAAATTGCAATTAATAACAACATTCAAAGTTTTTATACAGATTAGTCGTGCTGTGTCACTTTTCACCACAGCTGTGGCAAATCCTCAAAAGGCACCTGAAAGACTCTCAGACCAGGAGAAACAAAAATTCTCTGGTCTGATGAGACAAAGATTGAACTCTTTGGTGTGAATGCCAGACGTCATGTTTGGAGGAAACCAGACACCATCTCTACAGTGAAGCATGGTGGTGGCAGCATCAAGCTGTGGGGATGTTTTTCAGCAGCAGGAACTGGGAGACTAGTCAGGATTGAGGGAAAGATGAATGCAGCAATGTACAGAGACATCCTGGATGAAAACCTGCTCCAGAGCGCTCTTGATCTCAGACTGGGGTGATGGTTTATCTTTCAGCAGGACAATGACCCTAAGCACACAGCCAAGATATCAAAGGAGTGGCTTCAGGACAACTCTGTGAATGTCCTTGAGTGGCCCAGCCAGAGTCCAGACCTGAATCTGACTGAACATCTCTGGAGAGATCTGAAAATGTCTGTGCACTGACGCTCCCCATCCAACCTGATGGAGCTTGAGAGGTGCTGCAAAGAGGAATGAAAACTGCCCAAAGATCACCAGTGCACCAAACTTGTGGCATCATATTCAGGAAGACTTGAGGCTGTAATTGCTGTCAAAGGTGCATCAACAAAGTATTGAGCATGAGGTGTGAATACTTATGTACGTGATTTCTTTTTTTTTTTTTTCATTTTTAATACATTTGCAAAAAAAACTTTTCATGTTGTCATTACAGGGTGTTGTGAGTAGAATTGTGAGGGGAAATTAATTTATTCTATTTTGTAATAAGGCTGTAACATAACAAAATGTGGAAAAGTGAGGGGCTGTGAATACTTTCCGGATGCACTGTATTTGTCAAGAACACTGCAAAACATAGTTTAGATCTAAAATAGTGTTTATCAAAATTTTTTAAATCTTGAGTGTATAGACATTTTTATTCCTGTGGGCAACCTGTTTTGGTCTTACAAAAAGGTTTAGCAAAGTCTTTAGTAGGTGATAAAAATAGTGTTACTTATGAAAACAACAACAACAAAAGTTTTGGAAAAAAAAAAACAATATGTGCCATGCACCTGCTATGAAAAATAAGGCAGAGAGCTGGAACCTTCCAAAATCAGAATCGAATTTATTGCCGGCTTAGTGGTTAGCACTGCTGCCTCACAGCGAGAAGGTCATGGGTTCAATTCCCGTGGCCTTTCTGTGTGGAGTTTGCATGTTCTCCCCATGTTTGCGTGGGTTTCCTCCGGGTGCTCCGGTTTCCTCCCACATCCAAAGACGTGCGGGTTAGGTGGATTGGAATCTTTAAAATTGTCCTTAGGTGTGCGTGTGGGTGTGTCTGTTTGTCTATTTGTGGCCCTGCGACAGACTGGCATCCTGTCCTGGGTGTACCCCGCCTCACGCCCTATGACTGCTGGGATAGGCTCCAGCCCCCCGCGACCCTTAATTGGACTAAGCGATAGAAGATGGATAGATGGATGGAAGTTCTCACATACGAGGGATTTGATCTGGTGTCATTGGTGCATACACAACAATAAAAGAAAAAAATAGTTCTGTAAGAAGTAAAGGAGTCAAATAGACAAATGGGCAAAACTATGTTTACTATCAAATAAATATAGTGGAATGGGGCTGTGCAGGCATGCAGATGTACAGTACCTTTCAGTCTGTACTTTGTGGGGGGGGTAGCACAGGGTAAGTGAGGGTGTGTCCATCAGTGATGAAATCTAAAAAATAGAAAGAAAAAAAAAACTGCTGCACTGACCTGGAAAATAAATCCCTCTGCATGTGATTTTCCACAATGATTGTCTTTGTAAGATGAAATAAAAAATTTTAAAAAGCATTTTACAGTTGACAGGACCGTTCTTTCTGAGTTTGTGAGCATTTACTGGCATGTTTCAGCGAGGATCTCCACTAAGAGATTCTGTAACCAGAGTACAACTTCTCACAGGGTAAGAGAGGACACAGACCCATGTGATCTTCTCCAGCCTATAGGATTGGCTGCAAACCACAGATCATCTAGAGGAGAGATGTAAATTACAGCTGAGAATTTGTAGTTTCAGGAAGTGGTTGAATGAAGTTTCTATAACATTCTGCCCCTGATCTATCATTAGAAAAATTAGGAAAAGTACATCTGGATGCGCCGGTGCGTCCATGGAGAGTTAAATAAGGATTTGCATTGAATTGTGTCTTATCATCAACTTGTTGAATAGCAAGTACCATCCCAGAGATGTGTTGTAGCTAATGTGTCTAGATATCTATTGTTTCATAAAGTACTGATGCAAATCCCTATGAAATACATACTCAACAGCTTCGCGCAATAAAAAGACAAATATTAGTTTATTTTTGTTGCATTTTCATCAAATGTGCATCCACCTGCAGAGAGCTAGTTAGATGTAATTCCTGTTGGCAAGAAACTATTACCAGACTGTTTACGTGCATATTAGTTGTGTGGTCATGTGACACTGATGGCGGGAAGCCATAGTGAGCGCAGAAGTGGAGGTGCATTGGCAAGAACTCAGGGGAGGAGGAATTAAACACAGCAGTGAGTGAACTGTTACAATCTCAATATGTACTATGGAGTAACATTACAACCAGTACTTAGGAGAATCGACGAGCACACCCAGGAGTGCCGCCAGGGATTTTGGGGCCCATGAGAAGAAATCTTACTGGGCCACCCCCCATATTATTTTGTATTAGGGGCCCATCTGGACTCCTCCTTATTCTCCGCTTTCCGGCACCCCTGAGCACACCGCCAACATAAAGCAACCTTTACCTTTATCATTCTTCTTTAACACTGATATAATCTCCAGTGATTTGTGTTCACTGTCTAACTTAAAGGTGTGAATTTAACTTGGCCTTCGTGTTCAGTATCTCCTCATAAGCCTCGTCTCCGTCGACTGCACATGAAAGGCTTTGCCGCGGTGCCCCAGAAGGCCTCACGCCGTCCACATCCACAGAGGTCTCCTTAAGAAGAAAGTTTAGGCAATCAGCAGGACTTTCAACAACTTGAAATCTTGTGAAGTGGTATTATGATTATTTCTGAGTCTGTTTTACTCTACATCTTTGAGCCTGACGGCACGGTTGGCTTTACACCAGTCCAAACAGCCACTTGTCGGGAAAATTGCTCCACAGACTCCTGGTGAATTCACAGTCTAAGTAAGTGATTTGGAGGATAAATAATAAAGCTGTTCAGATGCTGCTGCCACAACATGCAGGTTAAGAGTAAGCAGGCTGATATCATTATGTTTGTCAAGGAGGTTATTAAAATATTTGCAGTTGCTTCCCATTAATGCCTCGGAATTTGTTCCTGGAGTACTGATACACACAAGCTGGTTGTTGCAAGAATACGCTGGAGAAAATGTAAAATGAACAAATAGCACTTGATCTGTTCCTCAACTCTAAAGTCTAACAGTTCTTACAGGCCGATATGGTGACCCAGGTCATCACACCCATGCTCCTCATGCTAATGACCATCTCTGGGTCAGACTAGAGTGTATCCCACTGTGAGTTCTGCAAAAATGAGTGAAGAGATCTCAGACTTGACAAGACAACCGTTTTGGTTCAGGGCTCTTTGGAGGGTACCGCTGGAATGATGTTGTGTAAAATAAGCAATTACTTAGGGAGACTCAGAGGAGGCGTTAGGAGGGACTATCAGCTGTGACCACGTGGCCTGCTTCTCTGGGCATCATCCAGCATGCAGGGGCCTCAGGACCCTCGAAGATGGAAAGAACTGGTTTTCTGCCTACGCCCTGGTTGCAGGAACCATGTGTGGTGGAGGCACCCACACGTGGTTCCTGCACACATGCTGTCAGACCTTCACCTGACCTGATTACTTGGAGATTTGCTTCGCACTGTGTGCTAGGAGATTGTAGAAAACTTCATCATGCTAAAAATAAGTTGTCCAGGAGATGACACTTTCAAAATTGATCCCTCAAAAGAAGTACTATATTGCTCCATGGACACCATAAAGTGGAGGAGAGCCTATGGACAGGATGCCAGTCTATTATGGTTACTACCCCAGTAAGTGCTGGTACCAGTGGTGGGTACAGCTAACCAAAAGGTTTCCATAACCGTTAATCCGCTAACTGACAAGTTAACTTTATAAAGCAAAACCGATAAACCCCTAAAAAATTTAGCGGAGGTTGCAGCTAAAAGCTAAACCAGTAACTTTTAGTATTGACTCCAGTACACTGGCAGCTACTGACACAACAACGAGCCAGCGCTTCTGTCTCAGATCAGCCTTCTCTCAGCAAAAGAGACCCGGTGACCAGAGAGAAAGGAAGGGGAGCAAAAAATAAATAAATTAATTGAATATATATATATATATATATATATATATATATATATATATATATATATATATATATATATATATATATATATATATATATATATATATATATATATATTCACAGGCATGCAGACTTGTAGACGTATCACAGGAGTCATGCACAGCAAGATAGTTTTGACTTATGGTTAAAATTGTAAGCAAGCTAATTCTGGACAAGTTATTGAAATTAACGTCACCTCTCTCATTTTACAAAGTGAAAATATCAGCTATATGATTTAGTTGTAAAATAATGAACTAATTTGGAAGGTTTTATCATTTTACAGACACACATGCCAAAAGTCATTATGGGAAAAATTTGTTTCCTGTCATCAGTGGCTGGTTGGTATGTAAAAAAACAAAAAAAAACAACAACACACAAGTTACTGTAACGTGTGTGTTGGTTTTTGCAAATAAATCTGTACTTGTAAATATGTCTTTTTTATTTGTAAAAAAGAGGCCATTTGAAAACTGAAAATTCTGTTAATTGATTCAGCACTTTTAGCGAATGTGTGGCAATTGGTTTTCACACTGCCATGAAAGTTAGTTTAGCGAATGTTAATTGGTCCACTAATTGTTTTCAAAGAGCTGAAAAGCTAATCAGCTATTTGCGGTTAGCAGATTAGCAGAACTATGCCCACCACTGGCTGGTACCTATTGCTGGATTTACTGGGACAATGCAGATGAAGTGTCTTATCCAAAGACAAAGACAGAAAGCTTGAACAGGAATTCAATCGTAGTCTCAAAGGGGGACAGTACAGCTTTACACTGAAGACTCTGGTCATTCATACATACCTAGAGGCAGATCTAGATTCAGGTGGGTTGGGAGGTGGGGGGCAATGTTGTGACTTCAGTGGATGAACCAAAGGCATCCCCCTACTGGAGGATTTGGTGGCACACACCTACTCTCTCACCTTGATAAATTTGAAAAATTTATCACCTTTTTCCTGCATTCTAAGGCAATCTGGGGAGCTAAATACTGACTTTTTTACACCAGAAATCTTCTAATTCTGTATGCAGCAGCTTTCATCACTCAGATTTTGAATATTCAAAAGTGACTTGAGCGTGGAAATGTGCAGTGCGTCACGCAAAAATCCAGGCTGGCGTACGCATGTTTCTACAGCTATTGTGCCATCTCCAACATGCAGGGGTGGTGGCCAAGTGGTTAATGCGCTTGGTTTCAGTTCGGAAGGTCCTGGGTTCAAATCCCACGCCTGCCACATTTCTCCATGTAATGTGGAGTTGCATCAGGAAGGGCATCCGGCGTAAAACCTGTGCCAAATCAACATGCAGATCCACCTTGGATTTGCTGTGGCGACCCCGAGTGCAAACAAGGGAGCAGCCGAAGGGACTTACTTACATTTGCAATTATATGTGTGGATATAAAAGCACACGCAAAGTGATGTGTAAAATGCATCACTTCAGCGTAATTCAGCGTACCAAATAAACTCTCCCTGCGTGTCTCCATGTAATTTCGGGTCATCTATAGTATAATTTCTTTGCTGTGTTCATGTTGTCTGGAATCCCTGCTCAAAGGGCCTATTTACATGAAATTACATATTTAAATGGGGCGTGGCCAGTTTGGTTTCACGCTTTATTCCACGTTCAGTGGGATTACAAAGGGAACATGCGTGAATTCATGCCTACACACACTTTCATACATGGGTGATTCTTTAACTACGGGCACTACTGGCCTTGTAAATGTAATTTCCACCACACCATTGCCTTACAATATAAAGCGCCTTGGGGCAACTGTTTGTTGTGATTTGGCTCTATATACATGTGCTTTGACGTCACTGTTTATCTCCATAGAAACTACCCAAACAATCTTTCATACAAACTGTTTAAAGGGACATTACAGTGTTGTGGTGGAAATTACGGCAATAGTGTGGGACAACTACATTTTGTTTAAAAAAATCACAACAGTTGTATGACATTGAATACCCCAATTATGTTTTGATTATTTTACTGATACTTTATTCAGAGACATTTTAAAACATTAGAAAAAAACGTTTCTTTACCATTCATTTTTATCATTGAAGATCAAAAGTCTGGGTGTGGGACAAGCACAAAATGGCAATATTTGCATATAATGATGCTGAAAAAAGGTGAAAAAGTCATCACAGACTACTAGAACAAATTTCTTAACACACTTTCATTGTAAAGATAACTATAAAAGTGTGAAATTTCCCCTTTTTTTCTGTTTTTCATACAATATGATCAAAGTTCATAATAAGTGCCCGTAGTCTAAGAATCACCCACATCTGAATATTTTTGTGCTTCTGCCAGATTCAGAGTTTTTGGCCTATACCAACTTTTAGTAGAAAGTCCGCGTTAGTCGTTGTACATAAGGCCCCTGGTCATTGTCAGAATTTCAGAAGGTTTGAACCCAAAAGTGCAGGGAACAACCAGCAGGAGTAAAAAGTGAAGTGTTTATTTAAACCGAGGAACAGTCCAAATGATCGGGAACCAAGGAGGCTGCAGCACTAGGGAACAGCGGCAACGAGCAAACACCAAACTAAGCACTAACAATAGGGCCAGAACAAACCAGAATAACCCAGCAAGGTGAGGACAGAACAGTGACAAACTTAAATAGTGACATGTAACGAGAGCACGAGAGGCAGGTGTGGTGATGGTGATGTGATACACTTGTGAAGGAACACCATGTGGTGCAGGACCTGGTTAACACTTGGATGGGAGACCTCTCTGGAACACCAGCAGCTGTGTGTGTTTCTTCAGATTACACTGGAGGTGTGTCAGGAAGGACATCCGGCATAAAACTTGTGTGTGAACACAAGTGACAGGACCACACCTACAAACACACACAGGGACTGACAGAGACAAAGTAAAACATCAAACCCCAAAGATCCCAGGGGTGACATCAGAAATAATGACCAAACTAAAGGGGAACTTGAGAAAGGCTAAAGTGTGACATACAGGAACACACAACAACTAACAGGCATGACTTCCTGCAACTTCTGACTCACATTGCTCATCATTTAGAAACACATGAACTTCACCTTGTGTCACACAGTTACATCTTACCAGCCTGACTGCCAAACAACTGTCTCCTTCAAACCAAAGACCTGAATCTTTAGGTCTTTAACATTTATCTTCTGCTCAGTGCAAAGCAGTACACGGCAAAGTATGTCAGCGCCAGTTTGAGACAGATGACGCTGTCATTTTCACATCCAGCAGCTACATTGCTTAGCAAGTCTATTTGCAGCCATCTGTGCACCCATGATGTGCATGTTAGTCTCAAAATGATGGGTGGTCAGGCGCAGCGGGGGTGTACTGCTATCATGGAGCACCGTAGACCACCAAACAGTTGGTCTACAGATGAGCAAATTTATACAGTGCTGCTATTTATACAATGTGATAAACAGTTGTGCCTTACAGAGGTGGGTCCATGATGTATGTGCACATTAATGCTCCTCCTCCTCATCATCATAACTCAGCAAACTAAAATTAAATTGAACTGAAAACAAAAACATGGCTGCCTACAGGAGGGTCCAAGATAAAGGGGTCTGTTTGTGCCTGGTGGAATATGGAGGAGGAGGAGTTGCAGGAATGAGGCACTCAGCTGCTTCACTTCAGGGAGCTTTGGTGGACAACTGCTGCCACCATACATGATCTACTTCCATGCAATCCACTGCCTTGTCAGAAAACCTCTCACTTTGGTCACCGGTTGTGTCTTGCCCATCTTAATGCAATGCATCAGTCTGAAGTGCACACAGATCTTAAAGACAAAGACAGGCAATGATTTGATTAGTCTAATTCATTTTTATGAATTAGACTTGCTTGCCTCTACTGGTGGTTGGCTCTCACTGCGGTATTGTATCACTTCCTGTTCCGGAGCACAACGGTGTTTTTCTGTATCTGTTAGCTGTTTAATCTGCGCAGTTAGATTGATCTAGTTATCTAGATTACGATTTGTTTCCCAGTGTAATCTTTTACGTGCCTTAACTAAAGCACTCCTTCTGCTGAATCACCTCTAAATTATTTACACATTATTCACTTTGCGTGTTTTTAGGAATCCGCTAGCTTAGCGTAGCTACTAGCTCTTAGCCGATTTAGCATGGCGGCTTCTCCTGTCTCTCCCGCACTTTGCTGCTCTGGGTGTAAAATGTTTAGTTATTCCTCGGCCTCCTTTAGCAGTAACGGTACTTGTAATAAGTGTAGCTTATTCGTAGCTTTGGAGGCCAGGCTGGGCGAATTGGAGACTCGGCTCCGCACCGTGGAAAATTCTACAGCTAGCCAGGCCCCTGTAGTCGGTGCGGACCAAGGTAGCTTAGCCGCCGTTAGTTCCCCCCTGGCAGATCCCGAGCAGCCGGGAAAGCAGGCTGACTGGGTGACTGTGAGGAGGAAGCGTAGCCCTAAACAGAAGCCCCGTGTACACCGCCAACCCGTTCACATCTCTAACCGTTTTTCCCCACTCGATGACACACCCGCCGAGGATCAAACTCTGGTTATTGGCGACTCTGTTTTGAGAAATGTGAAGTTAGCGACACCAGCAACCATAGTCAATTGTCTTCCGGGGGCCAGAGCAGGCGACATTGAAGGAAATTTGAAACTGCTGGCTAAGGCTAAGCGTAAATTTGGTAAGATTGTAATTCACGTCGGCAGTAATGACACCCGGTTACGCCAATCGGAGGTCACTAAAATTAACATTAAATCAGTGTGTAACTTTGCAAAAACAATGTCGGACTCTTTAGTTTTCTCTGGGCCCCTCCCCAATCAGACCGGGAGTGACATGTTTAGCCGCATGTTCTCCTTGAATTGCTGGCTGTCTGAGTGGTGTCCAAAAAATGAGGTGGGCTTCATAGATAATTGGCAAAGCTTCTGGGGAAAACCTGGTCTTGTTAGGAGAGACGGCATCCATCCCACTTTGGATGGAGCAGCTCTCATTTCTAGAAATCTGGCCAATTTTCTTAAATCCTCCAAACCGTGACTATCCAGGGTTGGGACCAGGAAGCAGAGTTGTAGTCTTACACACCTCTCTGCAGCTTCTCTCCCCCTGCCATCCCCTCATTACCCCATCCCCGTAGAGACGGTGCCTGCTCCCAGACCACCAATAACCAGCAAAAATCTATTTAAGCATAAAAATTCAAAAAGAAAAAATAATATAGCACCTTCAACTGCACCACAGACTAAAACAGTTAAATGTGGTCTGTTAAACATTAGGTCTCTCTCTTCTAAGTCCCTGTTAGTAAATGATATAATAATTGATCAACATATTGATTTATTCTGCCTTACAGAAACCTGGTTACAGCAGGATGAATATGTTAGTTTAAATGAGTCAACACCCCCGAGTCACACTAACTGTCAGAATGCTCGTAGCACGGGCCGGGGCGGAGGATTAGCAGCAATCTTCCATTCCAGCTTATTAATTAATCAAAAACCCAGACAGAGCTTTAATTCATTTGAAAGCTTGTCTCTTAGTCTTGTCCATCCAAATTGGAAGTCCCAAAAACCAGTTTTATTTGTTATTATCTATCAGTCCACCTGGTCATTACTGTGAGTTTCTCTGTGAATTTTCAGACCTTTTGTCTGACTTAGTGCTTAGCTCAGATAAGATAATTATAGTGGGCGATTTTAACATCCACACAGATGCTGAGAATGACAGCCTCAACACTGCATTTAACACTGCATTATTAGACTCTATTGGCTTTGCTCAAAATGTAAATGAGTCCACCCACCACTTTAATCATATCTTAGATCTTGTTCTGACTTATGGTATGGAAATAGAAGACTTAACAGTATTCCCTGAAAACTCCCTTCTGTCTGATAATTTCTTAATAACATTTACATTTACTCTGATGGACTACCCAGCAGTGGGGAATAAGTTTCATTACACTAGAAGTCTTTCAGAAAGCGCTGTAACTAGGTTTAAGGATATGATTCCTTCTTTATGTTCTCTAATGCCATATACCAACACAGTGCAGATTAGCTACCTAAACTCTGTAAGGGAGATAGAGTATCTTGTCAATAGTTTTACATCCTCATTGAAGACAACTTTGGATGCTGTAGCTCCTCTGAAAAAGAGAGCTTTAAATCAGAAGTGTCTGACTCCGTGGTATAACTCACAAACTCGTAGCTTAAAGCAGATAACCCGTAAGTTGGAGAGGAAATGGCGTCTCACTAATTTAGAAGATCTTCACTTAGCCTGGAAAAAGAGTCTGTTGCTCTATAAAAAAGCCCTCCGTAAAGCTAGGACATCTTTCTACTCATCACTAATTGAAGAAAATAAGAACAACCCCAGGTTTCTTTTCAGCACTGTAGCCAGGCTGACAAAGAGTCAGAGCTCTATTGAGCTGAGTATTCCATTAACTTTAACTAGTAATGACTTCATGACTTTCTTTGCTAACAAAATTTTAACTATTAGAGAAAAAATTACTCATAACCATCCCAAAGATGTATCGTTATCTTTGGCTGCTTTCAGTGATGCCGGTATTTGGTTAGACTCTTTCTCTCCGATTGTTCTGTCTGAGTTATTTTCATTAGTTACTTCATCCAAACCATCAACATGTTTATTAGACCCCATTCCTACCAGGCTGCTCAAGGAAGCCCTACCATTATTTAATGCTTCGATCTTAAATATGATCAATCTATCTTTGTTAGTTGGCTGTGTACCACAGGCTTTTAAGGTGGCAGTAATTAAACCATTACTTAAAAAGCCATCACTTGACCCAGCTATCTTAGCTAATTATAGGCCAATCTCCAACCTTCCTTTTCTCTCAAAAATTCTTGAAAGGTTAGTTGTAAAACAGCTAACTGATCATCTGCAGAGGAATGGTCTATTTGAAGAGTTTCAGTCAGGTTTTAGAATTCATCATAGTACAGAAACAGCATTAGTGAAGGTTACAAATGATCTTCTTATGGCCTCAGACAGTGGACTCATCTCTGTGCTTGTTCTGTTAGACCTCAGTGCTGCTTTTGATACTGTTGACCATAAAATTTTATTACAGA
Organism: Thalassophryne amazonica; assembly: GCF_902500255.1. NCBI lineage: Eukaryota > Metazoa > Chordata > Actinopteri > Batrachoidiformes > Batrachoididae > Thalassophryne > Thalassophryne amazonica. The sequence goes on along the minus strand of NC_047114.1, from coordinate 91,853,160 downwards.
GATTAGAGCATGCCATAGGTATTAAAGGCACTGCGCTGCGGTGGTTTGAATCATATTTGTCTAATAGATTACAATTTGTTCATGTAAATGGGGAATCTTCTTCACAGACTAAAGTTAATTATCCACAAGGTTCTGTGCTAGGACCAATTTTATTCACTTTATACATGCTTCCCTTAGGCAGTATTATTAGACGGTATTGCTTAAATTTTCATTGTTACGCAGATGATACCCAGCTTTATCTATCCATGAAGCCAGAGGACACACACCAATTAGCTAAACTGCAGGATTGTCTTACAGACATAAAGACATGGATGACCTCTAATTTCCTGCTTTTAAACTCAGATAAAACTGAAGTTATTGTACTTGGCCCCACAAATCTTAGAAACATGGTGTCTAACCAGATGCTTACTCTGGATGGCATTACCCTGACCTCTAGTAATACTGTGAGAAATCTTGGAGTCATTTTTGATCAGGATATGTCATTCAAAGCGCATATTAAACAAATATGTAGGACTGCTTTTTTGCATTTACGCAATATCTCTAAAATCAGAAAGGTCTTGTCTCAGAGTCATGCTGAAAAACTAATTCATGCATTTATTTCCTCTAGGCTGGACTATTGTAATTCATTATTATCAGGTTGTCCTAAAAGTTCCCTAAAAAGCCTTCAGTTAATTAAAAATGCTGCAGCTAGAGTACTGACGGGGACTAGAAGGAGAGAGCATATCTCACCCATATTGGCCTCTCTTCATTGGCTTCCTGTTAATTCTAGAATAGAATTTAAAATTCTTCTTCTTACTTATAAGGTTTTGAATAATCAGGTCCCATCTTATCTTAGGGACCTCATAGTACCATATCACCCCAATAGAGCGCTTCGCTCTCAGACTGCAGACTTACTTGTAGTTCCTAGGGTTTGTAAGAGTAGAATGGGAGGCAGAGCCTTCAGCTTTCAGGCTCCTCTCCTGTGGAACCAGCTCCCAATTCAGATCAGGGAGACAGACACCCTCTCTACTTTTAAGATTAGGCTTAAAACTTTCCTTTTTGCTAAAGCTTATAGTTAGGGCTGGATCAGGTGACCCTGAACCATCCCTTAGTTATGCTGCTATAGACGTAGACTGCTGGGGGGTTCCCATGATGCACTGTTTCTTTCTCTTTTTGCTCTGTATGCACCACTCTGCATTTAATCATTAGTGATCGATCTCTGCTCCCCTCCACAGCATGTCTTTTTCCTGGTTCTCTCCCTCAGCCCCAACCAGTCCCAGCAGAAGACTGCCCCTCCCTGAGCCTGGTTCTGCTGGAGGTTTCTTCCTGTTAAAAGGGAGTTTTTCCTTCCCACTGTAGCCAAGTGCTTGCTCACAGGGGGTCGTTTTGACCGTTGGGGTTTTACATAATTATTGTACGGCCTTGCCTTACAATATAAAGCGCCTTGGGGCAACTGTTTGTTGTGATTTGGCGCTATATAAAAAAATTGATTGATTGATTGATGTACACAACACACCCATGATTGATTGACTAAATTCAGCCTGTTTGTGCCCTGTGCTTCACTTTGTATCCAGTTTGAGATGACTATTGGGTCAATACTCAATAGTCAACTCAAACTGGACATGCTCTAAATGCGCTTCTGGCATGCACTGTAGGCTCGAAAAAAGACAAGAAAAGAGACACTGTCAGTCACAAGCAACAGATCATTCTTAAAGACACAAAACGTCCCATCATATTATGCACTCATTGGGCACTTTATTAGGTACACCTTGCTCATACCAGGACCCTCTTTTGCCTTCAGAACTGCCTGAAGTCTTCGTAGCAGAGATTCAACAAGGTGTTGGAACCATTCCGCAGAGACGTTGGTCCTTATTGACATGATGGCGTCACTCAGTCGCCCGTTCAACCATCTGTCCTTTCTCCTCTGACCTCTGACATCAACAAGGCATTTTTTTCCATTAAGTGGTTAAACATTGGGCTTGAGACCAGAGGATCCTCGGTTCAAATCCCAACCTGACTGGATAATCACTAAGGGCCCTTGGGCAAGGTCCTTAATCCCCTAGTTGCAGTACATTTTTATATGGCTGTGCATGAAAATCCCAATAGATCAGCAGTTTTTGGAATACTAAGATCAGCCGGTCTGGCACCAACAGCACCAAGTCACTTAAATTCCCTTTGTTCCCCATTCTGATGCTGAGTTTGAACTTCAACAAGTTGTCACCACATCTAGATAACTAAATGTACTGAGTTGCTGCCATGTGACTGGCTGATTAGCTATTTGTGTTAACAAGCAATTTTGAACAGGTGTACCTAATCAAGTGGCCGGTGAGTGTATGTGCAGGAACATCCATTTAATGTGCATCACAGCAGAATGAATAAATCAAAACCAATAAATCTGTTACATTTCCAAATGAAAAAAGCCATGAGGACAAACACATTAACGTCTGGTGAATTTTGATGCCACAAATTGATGTAAAAAGCATTTTTTTATTTTGCGTATATGTAATAAACTACAGACCTGCCAGCCACCTGCTGCATGCTTAATGGATGCGGGATCGATGGTGGATTAGGAGCGGGTGTGTCTGTCAGTGAGACAGACAGTTTAAGTCTGATTATTTAACAACATTAATGTTCCAAAACTCAAATAATGCAGTCATACCTCCACACAACCACGTGGAAAGGATTCTGTATGACTTTAGGAGTGGAAAAAAGTAAAGGAAGGAAGTGGTCATCCAAGGTGTGGAGGGAAAGGGGGGTGTGTGAGAGAGAGAGAGAAGGAAGAAGTGTCTGCTTTGGCTACATTCATTCAATATTCTGTCCACAGGGTTGTGTGGATGTATGACTGTCATATATGACAAAAGTTTACCACAAATACCATTAAACAACACTTGTTTTTTTGTAATTTAGCTCATTTATATGGGGAAATTTCTCTCTCTCTCTCTCTCTCTCTCTCTCTCTTTTTCCAAAGGCTTGGTGCCACCCAGACCACCTCTTGCTGCTGTTGTTAAAATTTAAATTTAATACTTACAGTTATTGGTAATATAATTTATGAAATAATGTTCATTTTGTGATCAACATGTGTCTGGAACACAGCAGAAGAGTTGGTGTGGTGCATCCACTGGTCTCTCCCCACACAGCTCAGCCTGTAAAGTGAACGTCTGCACGGTTTGATTCTCGGTTGCAGCTGAATATAGACGTGTCTCGTATATGAAAATAATATAAATCATCTCTGCCTGCGGCAGGTCATAAAGCTTTTTTTTTTTTTTTTTTTTGAGGAAAACTGCATATTTAAATTCAAAAGGCTCAATGTGATGTTTTTGGAAATGCATTGTGACAATGCAAAACAAGAGGGGGGGAGGGGGGGTGGTTTTGTTTTTCCATCCGGTGTATTTAAGAGTCTTGCATGAATATACATGATGTAATGACTCCACCTACGCGCACGCTAGTTTGTTCTAATCTTCATTACAAGCGCGTTGTCCGTTATCACAGGGGGCATATTGCACAAATAAGGCTGCAAACGCATTAATGTTTCATGGAGGCATTATATTCATCTTGACACGGTGGATATGAAAACATGTACAAGTGAAAGAAAAGAAACAACAGAGGTATTAAAGCTCTCGTGTGTGTGTGTGTGTGTGTGTGTGTGTGTGTGTGTGCATGCCTTGAGGCTTGCATAATTTCCTTCTCATTTACAATGTTCTTTTAATTGTATTCCATAAACATTTTCCTGCCCACCTCACACTGGCAAGAGACGAAAAGAAGCTCTAATTCGTTCCTACATAGCATGAAGAAATTACAAAGTGCTCCTTTTATATTGCACTCGTTTTTTTTTCTTTATATTCCATTTTTAATAACTGTAGAACTGAGCCATATGGACACAAAACTCAACCCATAGGTGTTCACGTGGCTTACTGCTCCTGTGTTGGAATGATTTCAGCTCGTTCTCGTTTTTCTTATTTCTGTTTTTACTCCTTTGGCACGCGTTTCCTCATCTAACGAGCATAACTTCATTCTCCAACTTAATTCAAGCTGCTAAATATTCATGAGTACAGATGTGCTTTTATTTAGTTTTTGATGCATTATGTACATTTTAAAATATGGAGGCATCAAGACGTTTTAAGCAACATTTTGCACCACATGCATTTCTTAACGACCCCTAAGGAGTTCTACAGGGACTTTTGTGGTCTAACAAGGACACCGTAACTTTAAAATGGCAATTTGGTTTTCCTGTTCCAAACAAACTGGCCTTTTCTCTCCGCAGGAAACAAATTGACTTCCTGTTACGACGTGCTTTGCAAGCTCAAAGGTGGACTGCAATTCAATTATGGTGCATTCATAGACAAATGGAATTTTTGCTAGTCAATCAAGAGCTGCAGCTCAGATGGTTTGATCTCTGGCTGTTCATGTCTGAGCATCACAGTGTCCTTGAACAAGACATCAACAGTCCATACACAGTAAAACTCGCCTAAACCATCGTCATATAAACCAGATATTTGCACTCACCAGACAAAAGCAAAAGTCCCAATGTTTTTGTATAGTTTTCCATTTAATAAACACGTATATACCAGATTTTGTATCATGGATTTTTGCTCACATCGGACAATCCTACCTCATCGTAATGTATTGCCTTTAATCCCTCTCACATATACCAGACAGAGTAGTCTGGATGTGCCAGTATCAGAGGTATGAAATGACGTTCAGCACTGACACTTGCAGATTTGAGGAAAGTGGTACCATATTTCCTTGATTAAAAGCCTGTGCATTTATTTTTTCAAACCACGCTCAGCTCCGTGCCTAAAACGAGGCAGGGTGTAATTCAAGGCTGCTGATTATGAACAAAATGCTGCTTGCTGCTTGCACTGTAATATGAGGTTAATTTTCACACATATCCCTGGGTGTGGTGAACCAAAGATAACCACTTTAGATGAGAACCCTTTGCATGGCTCTCCGTAGCTTGACACACACCTGCTAAATGCTGCAGGCCACAAAAAGGCTGTGATTTGTCACTTTTATGTTTTCACTCCTTCCTCTCCTGTCATAATTTAATAGTTTTTGCAGTGTGCATGCTGATTACATTTCGATCATGAATCAAATATGTTTGTCACAAAATCTGCATATATGACCAACTTCACACCATGGAGTCAGAAAAAGACCCTCAAATGACCAGAAATTCACAAAGAGAAATTGTACCATTGGTTTGGAGGTTGATGATTGTGATATGAAGTGTAGCTCAGTGAGGAACAAATTAATCCAGAAAAAGCCAGTGTTCCTGCTGTAAATTACATAAAGACGCAATGGAGAACTTTAAAAGGGTCACGTGCACGTCAACACCATTGCATGTTCTTGGAGTTACAGAACTGCAAAAGCATAAATGAGGTTTTAGCATTTTAAGGTACCATGTTACAGCTGACAGAAAAAAAAGAGTGACTCGACCAAATTTAATATTTTAATGCACATAATGTCTGGTGCTTATTTAACGCAAGTGTTTATTTTTTTTTCTGACAAAGTTTTTACCTGGTCATTAAATGAGGCAGGTCCTGATTCAAGGACAGGCTTCAAATCAAGCGAATATGTAAGTCTAACTGGTGCTGGGGATTCCCCGTAGATCATTTGGCACCTCCTGGCTGTAACTAATCTGTTATATACATATAATGGATTTTGTCCACTTTGTATTTATAACGGATTTTGTCCATTTTATACATATAACAGATTGGGATTATAACGGACAAAATTCGCTGGTCCACCTGAATCCATTACATGTGAGTTTTAATGTATTGTGTCTCGCGCTCACTTTGGATGCTGTAGCTCCTCTGAAAAAGAGAGCTTTAAATCAGAAGTGCCTGACTCCGTGGTATAACTCACAAACTCGCAGTTTAAAGCAGATAACCCGTAAGTTGGAGAGGAAATGGCGTCTCACTAATTTAGAAGATCTTCACTTAGCCTAGAAAAAGAGTCTGTTGCTCTATAAAAAAGCCCTCCGTAAAGCTAGGACATCTTACTACTCATCACTAATTGAAGAAAATAAGAACAATCCCAGGTTTCTTTTCAGCACTGTAACCAGGCTGACAGAGTCAGAGCTCTATTGAGCCGAGTATTCCTTTAACTTTAACTAGTAATGACTTCATGACTTTCTTTGCTAATAAAATTTTAACTATTAGAGAAAAAAATTACTCATAACCATCCCAAAGACGTATCGTTATCTTTGGCTGCTTTCAGTGATGCCGGTATTTGGTTAGACTCTTTCGCTCCGATTGTTCTGTCTGAGTTATTTTCATTAATTACTTCATCCAAACCATCAACATGTCTATTAGACCCCATTCCTAACAGGCTGCTCAAGGAAGCCCTACCATTATTTAATGCTTCGATCTTAAATATGATCAATCTATCTTTATTAGTTGGGTATGTACCACAGGCTTTTAAGGTGGCAGTAACTGAACCATTACTTAAAAAGCCATCACTTGACCCAGCTATCTTAGCTAATTATAGGCCAATCTCCAACCTTCCTTTTCTCTCAAAAATTCTTGAAAGGGTAGTTGTAAAACAGCTAACTGATCATCTGCAGAGGAATGGTCTATTTGAAGAGTTTCAGTCAGGTTTTAGAATTCATCATAGTACAGAAACAGCATTAGTGAAGGTTACAAATGATCTTCTTATGGCCTCAGACAGTGGACTCATCTCTGTGCTTGTTCTGTTAGACCTCAGTGCTGCTTTTGATACTGTTGACCATAAAATGTTATTACAGAGATTAGAGCATGCCATAGGTATTAAAGGCACTGCGCTGCAGTGGTTTGAATCATATTTATCTAATAGATTACAATTTGTTCGTGTAAATTTGGGAATCTTCTTCACAGACTAAGGTTAATTATGGCGTTCCACAAGGTTCTGTGCTAGGACCAATTTTATTCACTTTATACATGCTTCCCTTAGGCAGTATTATTAGACGGTATTGCTTAAATTTTCATTGTTACGCAGATGATACCCAGCTTTATCTATCCATGAAGCCAGAGGACACACACCAATTAGCTAAACTGCAGGATTGTCTTACAGACATAAAGACATGGATGACCTCTAATTTCCTGCTTTTAAACTCAGATAAAACTGAAGTTATTGTACTTGGCCCCACAAATCTTAGAAACATGGTGTCTAACCAGATCCTTACTCTGGATGGCATTACCCTGACCTCTAGTAATACTGTGAGAAATCTTGGAGTCATTTTTGATCAGGATATGTCATTCAAAGCGCATATTAAACAAATATGTAGGACTGCTTTTTTGCATTTACGCAATATCTCTAAAATTAGAAAGGTCTTGTCTCAGAGTGATGCTGAAAAACTAATTCATGCATTTATTTCCTCTAGGCTGGACTATTGTAATTCATTATTATCAGGTTGTCCTAAACGTTCCCTAAAAAGCCTTCAGTTAATTCAAAATGCTGCAGCTAGAGTACTGACGGGGACTAGAAGGAGAGAGCATATCTCACCCATATTGGCCTCTCTTCGTTGGCTTCCTGTTAATTCTAGAATAGAATTTAAAATTCTTCTTCTTACTTATAAGGTTTCAAGACTGCCCCTCCCTGAGCCTGGTTCTGCTGGAGGTTTCTTCCTGTTAAAAGGGAGTTTTTCCTTCCCACTGTCGCCAAGTGCTTGCTCACAGGGGGTCGTTTTGACCGTTGGGGTTTTTACGTAATTATTGTATGGCCTTGCCTTACAATATAAAGCGCCTTGGGGCAACTGTTTGTTGTGATTTGGCGCTATATAAATAAAATTGATTGATTGAATATTTCAACCTGTTCATCGTATTACAAACAAGTATGTGCTCAGAGGCATGAAAATGAGAAGGGTGCTTAACATTTCATAAGCTTTCCTCTATAGCACTTTTCCATCTAGCACAGGGGTGGCCAGGTTCAGTCCTCGAGAGCCACATTCCTGACACTCTTAGTTGTCTCCCTGTTTCAACACACCTGAATCCAATGAAAGGCTCATTAAGGGTCTGCTAACGAGTCTTTCATTGGATTCAGGTGTGTTGAAACAGGGAGACAACTAAGAGTGTCAGGAATGTGGCTCTCGAGGACTGAACTTGGCCACCCTGTTGTGTGGGCCACTGAAGAGGAGGTACTGCTGGCCCACCACCACCAGAGGGCGCCCTGTCTGGAGTGCCGGCTCCAGGCACCAGAGGGCGCTGCCGCCTCACAGGAGCAGCCGGGGTGACAGCTGTCACTTATCGCCTACGACAGCTGTCACCAATCATCTGATCAGCAGTGGTATATCAGCAAGACGACATCTCCACCTCTTTGCCGAGATATCGCTCTACCTAGGAGGTACAGTACTCAGCCGACTGTGTTGTCTTTTTGACATTAACACTTTGTTACTTTTGTGCGTTAAATAGCAGACATTCTTCCGACGAGAGGTGGAGGTGGTTTTCCCGCCATACGTGTTGCTGGGTGCAAACGCACCCACATTTAACTGTTTTTGTTCCTCTCCAGCAGTACCAGATCCGACACGCGGAGGCAGTGGCCACCTGGGAGTTCGGGACTTGGCGGCTCCAGTATTCCCGGGGTTCGGTGGCGGAGGAAATCGTGTGGTTCCGGTTCTGCTTTGGACAGACGTCTCTTATCTTCGAGCCTGCCCACGTGACACATTTTGTGAATTGACTTCTTTGTCTATTGTTGTAATCTGTTGTGTTTGTTGTGCTTATTCACAACAGTAAAGTGTTGTTATTTGACTTCCTCCATTGTTTGTTCATTTGCGCCCCCTGTTGTGGGTCCGTGTTCCTACACTTTCCCAACACACCCCTGATCTAGCAGATGCTTAACATGCTTTGCAATGATGTCTCATATTTACTGGCCCAGCCAAAGCCAATACCCATTTTTACAGCTGGCTGCACTGAGACGGTGCAGATTCATTAGTAACTGAGTCAAAACTTCACACATTTGAGAAATGTTAGTTTCTCAGAATGTAAAAGATGAAGAAACACGCCATACTTTTTCTGGGTCAGGTTCAAAACATCTCATTCGGCCCTTGAATTTGTTGGTTTGTATATGTTTGCATTTTGTGTTTGAAATTTAACAAGTTAAATTTTCTTCTTTTCTATGATATTTTATCATATAGTACTGTAAAATGTTTTGACTCATTTTTATTATTATTACTGTTATATCATGGCCCAGTTTTACAAATGTTTTTTTTCCTCATACCCTCAAAAATAGAAAAAGCCAACACAAAGAAGCACACATAATAATGTACTGTGTGATATTTTGTATTTGTTATCCGCTTATATATGGTACATTTAATTACAGTTTCATTCCATAGTCACTAATTTATGATCTATAAAATCCAGAGATCTAATTATAAAACATAGCTAACTCATATTTTGTAGCATGAGTAAATGTCTCAAAGATGTATTTTTTTTATGTCCTCTAAAAAATGTTTAGATGCACACCAACATATTTCCTGTGGTTTTGACTGAATCGCAAAGAAGAGTCAGTTCTTTATTTCACAGACACCAGATGAAAATAGCTAAAAGGTTCATGAAGTCTTCAGAATCCATTTCAGGATTTGAAATCCTGTAGGAACAGCTAATATTCTGCCGGATGGGAATTTATTTATTTATTTATTTTTAACTGTACGAGGGGGATATAGTTGTTGTGGGTTAAAGCAGTATTTTCAGTGTCCATCTTTGCTGTGTCCTGTTTTGTTTTTCTGTCTGCTGTAAGTTTCTCTTGAGGCGATAAGAGTTCCAGTTGAAGTCTTGAATAACATCTTGTTTTCTTGACATTCGATCCAAATTCTTAGTAGCAAAATGCTTTGTTTGAATTCACAAATAACAGAGCACTTTTTATCTGTCAAAGCTAAAATTCAAGAACTCAGTTTGTTAAACAACTGTTTGTTTGTTTGCTTGTTTGTTTGTCAACAAGCTTTCTTACAATGAGAGCTTCCAGTGCATTCTGTGTTGTACAGAAGCTCTAGATCAACACTGGATTCTGACTTTAATCTTTGATCCTGATTCTTCTAATCCAGATTTTCTAATCTTTGGGGTTAAAGGAATAATGATTAGAGATCAAGAGCAGATCTCTATTGAGATATTCTTATGACAGACAGAAAACAAAATACGGCTATGTTTTCAGCAGCCAGGACCTCTGTTCAGTGGATAATCAGGATCAAAGATGACTGATCGCAATTAAAGCTCAATGTTCAGAATCTGTGATCAAGAACAAAGATGAGAATCAGGATCAAAGATGACTGATAGCAATTAAGGATTAGGATCAAAGCTCAGTCAAATCAAGTCAAGTTTGAGAGCATGCAATAGTGCTGTACTTTGCCGCATCCACAACACCACAGAACCGCTCTGGGTCCCGAACCGCAGCCACCCAAGCAGACAACCGGTCTATTTTCACATCACTAAAGTATCCATCTATCTTCCACAGCCAAGTGAAACATGGACTTCCCCTTGGCCTTCCCCAGCTTCTGGGGTCCTTGACACTCAAGGACCTGCATACTGGATCAGGCACATAGAAAACAGAAGACAAATGGCCAAATTTAAGGGTCCTGGTGCTGCAAGTCTTGCTGTGTGGTTGTGACATTTGGACGCTAACTAAGCTCAGTGAACAGAATCAAAGATGGGGATCAAAGCTCAGTGGTTGTGATCGAAGGTCTGTAGTTGTAACTAAAGTTCTTTTCTGAAACTCTGAATTCTTGCTACATTTTTTTTTCTTTTTGACTGAATTGAGGTTTTGTGAACAGCTGACCGGATTTCTTGCACCATTAACAGTTTTCTCAATTAAGCTACAAATCTAAGAAAATTAGTTCCCATTATGCAACCAATTCCCAGTGTCCCCTCAGGGATCATCTAAATTTATTCAAATTTAGAAAAACACAGTCTGGAGAAAACAGCAAGACACTGAAACTCAGAAATGATATCAGACTGTCTGACTGCAGGCGCACATCTGCCTCCCTGCAGATATAATAAATTCAACAATCATGACCTTGTGCTGTTGACCTTTGGACCCTATAGGCACAGGCGACAGGACCTTCAGTATCTCTAGCTTCAAAAAGTGTGTGTCTTCAAAAACTGAGGATAAGAGGGTGAAACCCATGGCAACACTGAAAGTGACCAGTCGCAGCTACATAAGAGACTAGAAATGAGAAATTAGGCTCCTCAAAGTTTATAGCCATGATTGGGCTACATTTACAAGACGGCATACCTCAGTATCCACAGATAGGGTACAATGGTTTTTGCACAAATTACATTGTACGTCATTATGCTGTGCGAGAGTTCACAGCACAAGGTACAAACCCAGCACATCATGTCATTGCAGTATGCACAGGATCATTTGGTACAATCCCACTGCATTGTGTCATTACACCACATGCTAAATGGGATCACACTGCACCTGACCAGAGGGTGCCCCCCCCCCCCCCGCACCACATGCCACATTATAATCATGAGCAACCATGATCTTCACCTGCCGAGTTGTACGGGGGTCATTGTTGTATTTTTCTTATCAAAAGTCTCCATATTCTCTACTGGGGACAGATCAGGACTAGGCCAGTCCAGTATCCGTACCCACCTCTTCTGCAGCCAAGCCTTTGTAATGAATGGAGAATGTGGTTTTGCACTGTGTTTTTGAAAAATCCCTGGATGTCCCTGGAAAAGATGTCATCTTGAAGGCACCATAGTATTTTTCTCTAAAAGCTCATTGTATTTTTCCGCATTAATTTCCCCATCATAGATGTGTAAATTACCTATGCCAAAGGCACTGACACAAACCCCAGACCATGGCAGACCCTAACTTTTGGTCTTGTTGCTGATAACAGTCTGGATGGTACTTTTTGTCTTTGATCTGGATCACACAGCATCTATTCCTTCCAAAAAAATCCCAACACACATTTGCACTGTTATGTCCAACCCAGATGCCACAGAGCCAAGAGAATCACCAAACCGCATTGCTCCTTCTTAACATAAGGCCTTTTGTACAGTAAAGTATTATGTGGCATTTGTGAGGGTTTCCCAAAGTAATCTCTTGCCCTTGTGGTTATATCAGCTATTGATGAATGAAGGTTGTTGTTGCCTCCCACTTCCAAAGACATCCAGGTTTGGTGAATTGTAAACTTTAAATTTATTGTAGGTGTGAATCTGTTTGTCTTGTTTATATGTGGCTCTGGAATAAACTGGTCCTAAGGGTGTACTCCACCTCTCCCCCAGTGACTGGACAGGCTCCAGCTACCCTATGAAAATTAATTGGAATAAGTGGGTATATATATAAAAAAAAAAACGACTGAACACTGGGGTGCTGGCAGTTCCAGTAAACCATTTACAGTATCAACTTTGTTTACGGCAGCACCTTGATTAATGTATTTCACAGACTATGTATGAAAGATTTTTGCCTCCAGGATAGAAAAGTGCAGGATTGACTGGAAATTATTTCTACGTTTTAAAAAAATGCCATTTATGATGGTCTGATTCCAAAGGTTCTGTTGGGAAAGTGTAAGTACACGGACCCACAACAGGGGGCGCAAATGAACGGACAATGGAATAGGTCAAATAACAACACTTTACTGTTGCGAACGTGCACAACAAACACAACAGATTACACAATAGATCAGCGGTCAAATTACAAGGTGTCGTGTGGGCAGGCTCGAAGATAGGAGACGTCTGTCCAAAGCAGAACCGGAACCACACGATTTCCTCCGCCACCAGACCCCGGGAATACTGGAGCCGCCAAGTCCCGAACTCCCAGGTGGCCACTGCCTCCACGTGTCGGACCTGGTACTGCTGGCGAGGAACAAAAACACAATTAAACGTGGGTGCGTCTGCACCCAGCAATCTGCACGGCAGGGAAGCTACCTCCACCTCTCGTTGGAGAAAAAGTCTGTTATCACTCACAAAAAGCACAAAAAAAAGGGCTTTCTATCAAGCAGTCAGGCTGAGGATATTACCTTTCAGGTAGAACGATATCTCGGCAAAGAGGTGGAGATGACGTCTTGCTGATATACCGATGCAGATCAGATGAGTGGTGACAGCTGTCACAGATGATGAGTGTCAGCTGTCACCCCGGCTGCTCTTGTGAGGCGGCAGCGCCCTCTTGTGCCTGGAGCCCGCACTCCAGGCAGGGTGCCCTCTGGTGGTGGTGGGCCAGCAGTACCTCCTCTTCAGCGGCCCACACAACAGGACCCCCCCCCCTCAACGGGCGCCTCCTGGCGCCCGACCAGGCTTGTCCGGGTGGCGGCGGTAGAAATCGGCCAGGAGGGCCGGGTCCAGAATGAAGCTCCTCTTCACCCAGGAGCGTTCTTCAGGTCCGTACCCCTCCCAGTCCACCAAATACTGGAAGCCCCGGCCCATCCTACGGACATCCAAAAGCCGGCGCACAGTCCAAGCCGGCTCGCCATCGATGATCCGGGCAGGAGGCGGTGCCGGACCCGGAGTACAGAGGGGTGAGGTGTGATGTGGTTTGATTCGGGACACGTGAAATACAGGATGGATCCGCAGTGAGGCCGGCAGCTGAAGCCTCACTGCGGCTGGACTGATGACCTTCTGGATTTTGAAGGGACCGATGTAACGGTCCTGTAACTTGGGGGAGTCCACTTTGAGGGGGATGTCCTTTGTCGACAACCACACCTCCTGCCCTGGCCGATACGCAGGGGCCGGGGTCCGCCGACGGTCTGCATGGGCCTTTGACCTCATCCGGGCCCTCAGCAAGGCAGAACGGGCGGCACGCCACACCCGACGGCACTTCCGTAGGTGGGCCTGGACCGAGGGCACACCGACCTCTTCCTCAACCACTGGAAACAAAGGCGGTTGGTACCCCAGACATACCTCGAAAGGGGAGAGGCCGGTGGCTGACGACACCTGGCTGTTATGGGCATACTCGATCCAGGCCAGATGGGTACTCCAGGCCGCCGGGTGCGCGGCTGTCACGCAACGCAGGGCCTGCTCCATCTCCTGATTGGCCCGTTCTGCTTGCCCGTTGGTCTGGGGATGGTACCCGGATGAGAGACTCACTGTGGCCCCCAGTTCCCGGCAGAAGCTCCTCCAGACGTGCGAGGAGAACTGGGGACCGCGATCTGAAACAATGTCTGTTGGGATCCCATGCAGCCGGACGACGTGGTGAACCAGGAGGTCCGCTGTCTCCTGGGCCGTCGGGAGCTTCGGGAGGGCCACGAAGTGGGCCGCCTTGGAGAATTGGTCCACTATCGTGAAGATGGTGGTGTTGCCCTGGGACGGCGGGAGACCCGTGACAAAATCCAGGCCGATGTGGGACCAGGGACGATGGGGCACGGGCAGCGGCTGGAGCAGACCCGAAGCCCTACGATGGTCAGCCTTGCCCCTGGCGCAGGTGGTGCAGGCCTGGATATAATCCCGGACGTCGGCCTCTAGGGACGCCCACCAGAAGCGCTGCCGGACAACTGCCACGGTTCTTCGCACCCCTGGATGACAGGAGAGCTTAGAGCCGTGACAGAAGTCCAGGACTGCAGCCCTAGCTTCTGGTGGGACGTAAAGTCTGTTCTTCGGCCCAGTTCCGGGGTCCAGGCTTCGTGCCAGGGCCTCCCGGACGGTTCTCTCTACGTCCCAGGTGAGGGTGGCCACGATAGTGGACTCCGGGATGATGGGTTCCGGTGGATCCGACAACTCCGTTTTGACTTCATCTTCATGTACCCGGGACAAGGCATCCGATCTCTGGTTCTTGGTCCCGGGACTGTAGGTGATCCGGAAGTCAAAACGGCCGAAGAACAGTGACCAGCGGGCTTGCCTGGGATGCAGCCGCTTGGCGGTCCTGATATACTCCAGGTTCCGGTGGTCAGTGAAAACCGTGAATGGCACGGACGTTCCCTCCAACAGATGTCTCCACTCTTCTAGAGCCTCTTTCACCGCAAGGAGCTCTCGATTGCCGACGTCATAGTTCCGTTCGGCCGGAGTCAACCTGCGGGAAAAATAGGCACACGGGTGAAGGACCTTATCGGTCTTCCCGCTCTGGGAAAGCACAGCTCCTATCCCTGAGTCCGAGGCGTCCACTTCAACCACTAACTGGCGACTAGGATCGGGCTGCACCAGAACGGGTGCAGACGAGAAGCGCCGTTTCAACTCCTTGAACGCGGCATCGCAACGATCCGACCAGGTGAAGGGAACTTTTGGTGAGGTCAGGGCTGTCAGGGGGCTAACTACCTGACTGTAGCCCTTAATGAACCTCCTGTAGAAATTAGCAAAGCCGAGGAACTGTTGCAGCTTCCTACGGCTAGTGGGTTGGGGCCAGTCTCTCACCGCCGCAACCTTGGCCGGATCAGGAGCGACGGAGTTGGGGGAGATGATAAACCCCAGGAAGGACAAAGAGGTGCGGTGGAACTCACACTTCTCGCCCTTCACAAACAGCCGGTTCTCCAACAACCGCTGCAGAACCTGACGTACATGCCGGACATGAGTCTCAGGATCCGGAGAAAAGATGAGTATATCGTCTAGATATACGAAGACGAATCGGTGCAGGAAATCCCGCAAGACATCATTAACTAATGCTTGGAACATCGCGGGGGCGTTTGTGAGGCCGAACGGCATGACCAGGTACTCAAAGTGACCTAATGGGGTGTTGAATGCCGTCTTCCATTCGTCTCCCTTCCGGATCCGAACCAGGTGATACGCATTTCTAAGATCCAGTTTAGTAAAGATTTTGGCTCCATGCAGGGGGGTAAACACGGAATCTAATAATGGCAACGGGTATCGGTTGCGAACCGTAATCTCATTCAGCCCCCTGTAATCAATACATGGACGAAGTCCGCCATCTTTCTTGCCCACAAAAAAGAAACCTGCCCCCATCGGGGAGGTGGAGTTCCGGATCAGCCCGGCAGCTAATGAGTCCCGGATGTAGGTCTCCATTGATTCGCGCTCAGGTCGTGAGAGGTTGTACAGCCTGCTGGACGGGAACTCAGCGCCTGGAACCAAATCAATGGCACAATCGTACGGACGGTGCGGGGGAAGGGTGAGTGCCAGATCCTTGCTGAAGACGTCAGCAAGATCGTGGTACTCAACTGGCACTGCCGTCAGATTGGGCGGGACTTTGACCTCCTCCTTAGCCTGGGAACCGGGAGGAACCGAGGATCCTAAACACACCCGATGGCAGGTTTCGCTCCACTGAACCACCACCCCAGACGGCCAATCGATCCGGGGATTGTGTTTTAACATCCATGGGATGCCCAAAATCACGCGGGAGGTGGCAGGAGTTACAAAAAACTCAATCTCCTCCCGGTGGTTTCCAGACACCACCAGAGTTACTGGTGGTGTCTTGTGTGTGAGTAAAGGGAGGAGGGTGCCATCTAGTGCCCGCACCTGCAATGGCGTAGGAAGCGCCACCAGAGGGAGCCCTACCTCCTTTGCCCATCTGCTGTCTAGCAGATTCCCTTCTGACCCCGTGTCCACCAGTGCTCGGGCTTGAAGGGTTAAATCCCCGCTCAGGATTGTGACTGGGAGTCGTGTGGCAATTTGTGTGTGTCTCACTTGAATGTCTTGACCCCCCCTTAGCCCAGTCTCTAAGGGCGAGTGTTGACGTTTTGGCCGTTTGGGGCAGTCTCTCTGTGTGTGCTCTGTTGAGCTGCAGAGAAAACACTCTCCACGGATCAGCCTTCCCATTTTGGCCCTGTGCGTCTCCCTAACAACGTCAACAGGGGGAGCTGTTGCCCCACAAAGCGCTGCGGCTGTGGAGCGTGGGGAGGGCGGCCCCTTTTCGAACCCGGAAGGGAGAGGGGCGGCGCATATCCGGTCACGTCCTTCGCCTCGCTCCCGACGGCGTTCCTCTAACCGATTGTCTAATCGTATAACGAGATCAATAAGCCCGTCTAAATCCCGCGGTTCGTCCTTAGCCACCAGGAGCTCCTTTAGGACCAACGACAGTCCGTTTACGAAGGCGGCGCGGAGGGCAGTGTTATTCCAGCCGGACCTCGCAGCCGCGATGCGGAAGTCGACTGCATAAGCAGCTGCGCTCCGGCGCCCCTGTCTCATTGACAGCAGCACGGCTGAAGCGGTCTCTCCTCTATTTGGGTGATCGAACACTGTTCTGAACTCCCTCACAAACCCATCATATGTCAGAAGGAGCCGTGAATTTTGCTCCCAAAGCGCTGTAGCCCAAGCGCGTGCCTTGCCGCGAAGCAGATTCATTACATAAGCTATCTTGCTAGAATCAGTCGCGTACATGACAGGACGTTGTGCGAAGACGAGCGAACACTGCATAAGGAAGTCCGCGCACGTCTCCACACAGCCTCCGTACGGCTCTGGAGGGCTTATGTATGCTTCCGGGGAAGGTGGGAGGGGTCGTTGAACGACCAGTGGAACGTCACTGTTACGCACAGGATCGACAGGAGGGAGAGCCGCAGCAGCGCCCTGAGGGCGCGCCTCCACCTGCGCGGCGAGAGCCTCCACCCTGCGGTTAAGGAGGACGTTCTGCTCGGTCATTAAATCCAACCGAGCCGTGAAAACGGTGAGGATCCGCTGCAACTCACCGATCATTCCTCCTGCGGGCGCCTGTGCACCCTGTTCTTCCATTGGCCGTTCAACAGCCGGTTGACGCCCCTCGGGATCCATGACGTTGGCCGAGATATCCTGTTGGGAAAGTGTAAGTACACGGACCCACAACAGGGGGCGCAAATGAACGGACAATGGAATAGGTCAAATAACAACACTTTACTGTTGCGAACGTGCACAACAAACACAACAGATTACACAATAGATCAGCGGTCAAATTACAAGGTGTCGTGTGGGCAGGCTCGAAGATAGGAGACGTCTGTCCAAAGCAGAACCGGAACCACACGATTTCCTCCGCCACCAGACCCCGGGAATACTGGAGCCGCCAAGTCCCGAACTCCCAGGTGGCCACTGCCTCCGCGTGTCGGACCTGGTACTGCTGGCGAGGAACAAAAACACAATTAAACGTGGGTGCGTCTGCACCCAGCAATCTGCACGGCAGGGAAGCTACCTCCACCTCTCGTTGGAGAAAAAGTCTGTTATCACTCACAAAAAGCACAAAAAAAAGGGCTTTCTATCAAGCAGTCAGGCTGAGGATATTACCTTTCAGGTAGAACGATATCTCGGCAAAGAGGTGGAGATGACGTCTTGCTGATATACCGATGCAGATCAGATGAGTGGTGACAGCTGTCACAGATGATGAGTGTCAGCTGTCACCCTGGCTGCTCTTGTGAGGCGGTAGCGCCCTCTTGTGCCTGGAGCCCGCACTCCAGGCAGGGTGCCCTCTGGTGGTGGTGGGCCAGCAGTACCTCCTCTTCAGCGGCCCACACAACAGGTTCACCCTGATAAAGGTGAACAGCCTTCGTGTGCATGTTGTACTTTTTATCTTACAATTGTCTTTGGTTTGCATCGACCTCATTATCCATTCGTGAAAACGCTCTGAGAATAATTTTAATGTACAAAGGATACATGCAGTTCTCCCTTTGTTTAAAATGTGTATTTCTTCTTTTTAATGCAGATAAAAAGTCACAGATTGGGGGGCGTGAAAAGGCACTGAAATCCAGGTACAGCAGGCAGCTGCCTATCATTTATTGCGGCGATAATTCTTTGCTTCATCCACATCACAGAGCTGCCTCAGGGGACCGAAGCACAAATAGAGTCTGTGTAGTTCTTTTAGTGATGATAAAAATGGACGAAAGCCGACCCATCAATCACTGCGGTTCTTTTTTTTTGGTGTAAGTTGGTGTAAAAGCTTTCGTGAGATTGTTGGCCTCAGACACACTTCAGACTCTATTAATGTAACGACAACATACACAGACGCTTCTGTATTTACCCTTATTTATTCGGTCTTTAAAGGTTCCAACGTGCAGCGCACATTTGGCATGTTCCTGGTCCCAGCAGCGGCTGTGCTAACTGGTGTTAATACTAACATTGTTTGAACATAAAATGTACGTGTTGAAAGGCCAAGTCAGTGAACATGTCATTTATGTTTTGTGATCATAGGGTGCGCCGAATCTGTTGTCATTATGGGTTGGGGCGAAGTGGCAAATCTGAAGGCAAGAATTCATACCGCCGCGACTGGCCGCCCGATGAAAACACACTCGGGCTGCTTTGATTGTCACTTGAAATCAGCTGGTTTTATTTTGTCTCTAACTTGTATCTAACAGCCAGCTGATTTATACACTCAAATGTTTTATGATTTATGAGCTGAAATGAATCATTGTACGTTAAATTGACTTTATGGACTCCATGCATTTATCTCTTCTAGATTGGACTACTGCAATGTTCTATTTTCTGGTTTACCGCAGTCCAGCATTAGGGCTCTCCAATTGGTTCAAAATGCTGCAGCCAGACTTTTGACATGAAGCGAAAAGTTTGACCACATTACACCCATTTTGGCGTCCCTTCACTGGCTTCCTGTCCCAGTGAGATCAGATTTTAAGGTTCTGCTACTAACCTATAAAATTATTCATGGACTGGCACCTCCCTTCCTAGCTGACCTAATTAAACCTTACATACCGGCCCGGGCTTTACGTTCTCAGGGTGCAGGAATACTTTGTGTCCCTAAGGTGAATAAGAAGTCTGAGGGTCACAGTCTGTTTGTTTGCAAACAGTTTGTAACACACAATTTTTCATAGCATTACGACATTATACAGAGGATTCATATCCTGATAGGCAAGAACTGATTCAATTTTCAAGGTCATTGCTCAAAGCACAAAGTCAGGAAAAATCTTGGAAAACTGGTAAAATCCCGATCCTTTAACATTGAATGAATTTTCAAAAATTCGTAACTCTGTCAAACAAAATTGACTTTCGATTCATATTTGAGAGCCTTGCGTAGAATGATATCCTTTATTGACTGACAGAGTTTAATCTGGATCTGATGCAGATTACAAATTTTGTGGCCATTTAAATTTAACATTGAAATCCCCTTTAATGCAAATTTTTACATTACATCTTAATCAAACGTGTGCCAATCACTCTCATATTTGAAAGTGAGGTGCAGACTGGCACTCACTATTACCTGACAAAGTTTGATCGGGATCTGATCTGGATTGTGGATTTTGCAGACATTTGAATTTAATATTGAAAAGCCTATTTGATGTACATTTTGCATTATATCTCAATCAAAAGTGCCTCAATCACTATCATTTGTGGCAATGAGGTGCAAACTGGCCATCTCAGTGAATAGACTAAGTTTGATCTGCATCTGACCCATATTGCGGATTTAGTGAATATTTGTTTTTAACATTGAAAAGCCTTTTTGATCTATATTTTTTCTATTATATTTTACTTTATGAAAAGTCACTTCTAACAGGACTTTGACCTTGAAAATCTTTTCCAAGGTAAAAATTTGTGGAATTGGTTTGCTCTGTATGAGTGCTGTGTTCTAGTTTTGAACTTTTAAAGTTTTTAAAGTAGTCCTTAAATATTGCAATACACTTTATTACAGCACGATATAAATACAGTTGTTGTTTTTACAGTGATCAGGCAGGTATGTTACAACCTACCAAATATAAAATCAACCCCCACTAAATGCCAAAAACTGATTTGTATTTTTTATCACATTGGTTATGTTTATTTTGATGCAACAAATAACACATTAATTGAACATCAAATGGCCAAATACCAGTTGTATTGACAGGTTTAGACTAAAGATGCAGTTTGTTCGGTTTATTATTTTACTAAACTTCATATAGTCATTATCCATTAAATCGCCTCTTCTGCACCACATGCTGGAACAATTTGCTTTAACTTTAATGTGAGACATCTTATTCCACCTCCTGGTCAAAATTAATGGCAACAATAATGTTGAGTCACACAAGCCTAATTATCATTAATTATCATTTTAATATAATGTACAATCATATACAATGTTGTACTTAATTTGTAATCAACAAAAACACAAAATTATAAAATTGGTATTTTAATTGCGTTTGGTTAATGAATAGTATTTTGTTAGGTATCTTCATACAGTTAGGTCCATAAGTATTGGGAAAGTAACAATTAAGTAATTTTTCTTTTGTAAACATCATAGTTTAAATGAAACTAAATGAATAAAACTGGTTTAAATGAATCAAAATGTTCTTGTAATGTAGACTTTTAGTTTTAATTCAGGGGGTTTTAACAAACAGAGTAACCGGGCTCTCCTACATTTCTATACATTGCTACTCTGTTTTCAGTATTTGGTCCATGAAAACAGAGTATTGTTGATACCAATCATTGCTTTTATAGCCAGGTGTCTTGAGACAACAGGGGGTGGATTCACAAACATTTACTAATCACTGATTTCACCTTGTACAAATTTATTACAACGTAAATGCAGATTTAATATTTTGATAATACTAATTACTTTATATATGTATGACTTTCAGGATAAATAATTCCAAAGTATTTTACAGCACCAAAGTTACATCACCCCCCCCCCCCCCCCCCCCCACACACACACAGGTTAAAAAAATACACAATAAAAATGCTAAAATCCGAACCCAAGTAAACACACAGTGTGATTGTAAATACAGCATATTTATGTAAAACTCTGTGTTTATTATAAATTATAGAAAAGAAGTGTTAAGGTTACATTTATTTGATTTTAATATATTTCATGCCTCCACACACTGTGCAAAGTATGAAGTTAATAGTTAATAATACAAATAAAACAAACAACATTCTGGTTTAAGAGAGCCCTTGTTTTATCATCGTCTCTCTCTGGGAAAAGGAAATGCATATGTTATGCATAATTTGTGCCACATTGTGGCCTCATTGTGGACAAAATTATTAATTTTGTGGCAGTTAATCCAACAACAACAGTGAGGGAAGCGTGGGGAGAAATAAACATTTCCAACTGAATCTACGGCCGTATCCAGCTATGAATTCCTGAGGTTCTCCAGGGACTCGACGCTAACTAACCCTGACCCTATTTCAAATGCACAAATCAGCCGTTCGCAGCATGAAATTATTCTTGCAGATATCCCATATTAGAAATATGTTACATTATGGAACCTAAAGATTATCTAATTTTCACTGCATTTTCTGGAATTTGTCTCATCACAGCAAGAACACACAAGCATCACATCAGCATTAATGCACTTATATATATACGATATATATATTCACTTCCCAATCAGTGCAGTGGATGTCATGAACACTGGTTCAAGGATAATAGTTCCATCGAGTCATTTCTGAATACTGGTTATTCAGATCACTGGTTTAATATCTAATCAATATGAATGAACTATGAGCTCCTGCCAGCTCTGTGAGAAATACAGACTTGACCATTACATTTTTAATTAGCCCGAAGTACAACATATCGAGCCGCTGTCCCCGGTGTCACCATGTAGAACTCTGGGTAATAGAATGAAATGTCTTCTCATATTTCACAGACTGATTTCAAAAGCATATTGGAAAGTGAATGTCTTTAGCCAAATGAGAGCAGAGTTTGTACTACTTATCGAGTGATTAAGGCAGTCTCATATTCGACTCTAGTTTCCATGGAGACGCGGCTTGATTTGATGAGTACAGTGTGTGTGTGTGTGTGTGTGTGTGTGTGTGCACGCTGCAATTTGCTGGAAAGTCTGGGGAGCACAGCAGTGATACAGCTGAAGGGAACCTCATAACCTTTTCCTTCATGTAGAATTCACTCAGCTACTGTTTAAAATTACTGTAATTGATTATCAATACTGCAAGCTGAATCAGACAAAATTGTAAAGCCAGCCATTTTCAGCCGCAAGAGGATTCAAGAACTATTTTACGATCAAAAAGGCTGTGAAAAGCTGCAACCAAAAAAAGGTTAGAGAAGCTGCCTTGTGACCAGAAGGTCACAACATGCTCTTTTTAATTAATTCCAAGTGATGTCTGGACATTTGTGATTATTTTAAAATAATTACAGCCACATGTTCATGTTGACCAACCAAAACCTAGACAAACTTTGTGTCTCCTTGTTTTCTACAGAGGAGATGAATCTCATGGACTTGGTGAAATGACTCTAAATTATGGGTGGCTGTCAGACGGTAGAAGGTGTGATGAGATGGAAAGTGGTTGAGCTAAACTGTGTGAGGCAGTGGGCCTGTGTACTAGAGGTGGGCGACACCGGGAATTTTGGTATTGATGTGATACCAAGTAAATACAGGCCCAGTATTGCCGATACTTTTTCATATTTAAGCTTCATAGATCCAAAGGATCCAAAAGACCTTAGAGGATAGAGGATAGAATTTCGCCAAACACTGTACATGGCAACAAAATACTTTATTATCACAATCAACATTTTTGTTTTAAAAAAATCACTCAACACAACTTAAAACAAAATCTCCTGAGGTTCAGGGCTGACAAACCACAATACAAGGGTGCGCTGCTCCATGTTGTGTGACACAGTGTAGAGCTGCTCTTACAGACAGAGAGTAGTCTTTGATGAATCTGCGTGCACAGCAGTCAGTGCGTGCGGGAGAGAAAAAAAGCTTGAGTATCGATCTTTTTACATGAGGATCGTTCAATATCAATACCAGCATTGGTATCGATATTATCGATATTAGGATCGATCCTCCCACCTCTGTGTACATGTCACTCACCACATATTTCAGCCTGATACTGTGGGGTGCTTTCACACCTACTCTGTTTGGTGTGTGTCAGTTCCATCATGGTCCCTTTACTTTGCTAGTTTGTGCTGGTGTGAACGCACAGTTGAAAACTAGTGTAGACCAGACAAGCGAACCAAGGTCCATCTGAAATGGTTGACTTACATCTGCCTCCAAGTGCCTCCAACCTTGACCTTGGTATGGTTCACCAATGGAATAAACAGTGGTGGGCACAGTTCCGCTAATCCACTAACCGATAATTAGCAAAGCTAACTTTTTTGTTAGCGGATTAGCTTTTCAGCTAACTTTGAAAACCATCAGCGGACCAATTTGCTTCTGCTAAATTTAGTTCTGCTAACTTTCAGTCCGATAACATTGTTTTGCTGGCATAGTTAGTAAAGCTTAACGGTCAAAAACATTTGTAAACCCTGTCATGTGTTTTTTTAACAGTTAGACCACTGTGAGAAGCTCAGCCTTCCCCCAGCAGAAGGGGGCGGGCCGGTTACTGTTAATGAAAAATGCTTCAGGATTAGCGCATTACTTTAAAAGATATGTGCAATATTTTCATTTTGTAAAAATGACAGAGTTGCTGTTAATGTCGATAAACTGTCCGGAATTAGTTTTGTTTATAAATAAAACCATGAGTGAAAAGTGCTTTGCATTTCCTGCCACTGTCTGTCTCGGTGTACGTTAAAAGTAAATGACTTTTTTTTGTTGGGTTTTTTTTTTTGGTAGCTGTGGGCCGAGCGCATAAAGAGAAAAGCTCTGGCTCGTTGTTTGTTTTGGGTTAGTCATTGCCTTTGAATTTACCCAGCATAACTTGTGGTGCTTAAACTTGAAACTGGCTTATCAGTAGCTGACCATGTACAGAGTCAAGACTAAAAGTTAGCGGTTCGCAGTTAGCTGTAACTTCCGCTACATTTTTTGGCAGTTTATCATTTTAGCATTATAAAAGTTAACTTTTCAGTTAGCAGATTAGCAGCTATCAAAGCTAACTTTTTGGTTAGCTGTGCCAACCACTGGGAATACATGTCCACCACATGACTGAATTCTACAAGTTATATCGTTAGTGAGTCACAGGTTGATGTGGAGTAAAGCAGTGCCTCATTTAAATACACATCACTTTAGAAAACCCACAAAAATATCAACATATATAAAGTTTTTGAAGTACTTACAGAGAATAGTTTTCGCCAGCTGACACTCACAATAGCTGTGATGTCAGCAGCTCAGGTGGGCAGGTGTACGAAGTTGCCGCTATGATGGAACTTCAAAGTATAAATACACTTCTGACCGTGGAATGGACAGAGCGTTCACATGTGCCTTACGGGGTAATTGTACTTAGAGTATTTACAGCAAACAAAACCAAGACAAGACTGTAGTTTGTAACATCTTGATCCTTGGTACCAAACAGCTATGGCTGTGAAGGTCCCATTATACCAACAAAAACTGTGTGTTGTCTCTTTATTGATGCTGTAACACATAAGTCTTTTGATGTTAAATGCTTCTAAGAAAGCGAGACCATTTGTCACCTCCTACTGAGAATGGATGGAGACTTTCTATAAGATGTGCTGGAAATGTTAAAAAACAAAATGTAAACATGCATTTCTTATTATCACATGTGAAACACGTGCAAAACCTGAAGGAACATGCATGAAATGCCACTCTTTATTTTTTGTGTGATAGAGTATCATGCAGAATATGTCATAAGATTATGTTTGTTTTTGGAATTAAACAAGAAATAAAACACCTACACAGTTAAAAAAACAAAGCTGCAATTCCAGGAGCTTTAGTCGAGGAGGCGGTTGCACTAAACACAGACTTAACTAAGTGTTAATTGCACAACTTCAAGATGTCACAACTGTCTACACCTTGGCTTTGTAGTGACATCGATATGATGGTGAGAAGTCTCTCCTGCCATATCCGGGTCATGGAACCAGGACACGTCAGGCATGAAAACGACTCGACATGTACAGAGTTGGCATGTGAATCTCATCACTGACAACAATTCAATACGCATCTTGATACACTACCAGCGATATGATACATATAGTGACATATGACGATACGATGCGATATGATTCCCCCCTCCCCCCCGTTCCAGATTCTATGCAATTTGATATGTATTTGATTGCGATTCAATTCTTCACAATGCGATATGAGATTCAACATGATGCACAGAAATTGTACCAAAAAATTAAATAGAAAATAAGAAGCTGCAATACAGTATGGTATTGTGGTATTCTTCTTCTTCTTCTTTTGATTCTACTAGAGATAGAGAATTTGTTTTACTCCTTATAAGCAGCAAATTTACCAGGTTCAACATTAAGGAACAAGAAATGGTTCCTTCATATTTGGAACCTGTTTGATCACACTGTCAGAAAAAACAAAATTTGACTGTGTATACCTTTTGGTACATACTCGTATTTTAGAAAAATAACATTAGCCATTTGAATTTTCAATAGGGGGCCAAGTAGGGGTCAATTGAAGAACTGCATAGGGGTAAAAAAAAAATGTTCCAGTCATATTGAAAGCTATACCACATTATGTGTCTGATCACAAAGATTCCAAAAAGGTATAGTTTGGACTACGCTCTCAGACTGCAGGCTTACTTGTAGTTCCTAGGGTTTGTAAGAGTAGAATGGGAGGCAGAGCCTTCAGCTTTCAGGCTCCTCTCCTGTGGAACCAGCTCCCAATTCAGATCAGGGAGACAGACACCCTCTCTACTTTTAAGATTAGGCTTAAAACTTTCCTTTTTGCTAAAGCTTATAGTTAGGGCTGGATCAGGTGACCCTGAACCATCCCTTAGTTATGCTGCTATAGACGTAGACTGCTGGGGGGTTCCCATGATGCACTGAGTGTTTCTTTCTCTTTTGCTCTGTATGCACCAATCTGCATTTAATCATTAGTGATTGATCTCTGCTCCCCTCCACAGCATGTCTTTTTCCTGGTTCTCTCCCTCAGCCCCAACCAGTCCCAGCAGAAGACTGCCCCTCCCTGAGCCTGGTTCTGCTGGAGGTTTCTTCCTGTTAAAAGGGAGTTTTTCCTTCCCACTGTCGCCAAGTGCTTGCTCACAGGGGGTCGTTTTGACCGTTGGGGTTTTTACGTAATTATTGTATGGCCTTGCCTTACAATATAAAGTGCCTTGGGGCAACTGTTTGTTGTGATTTGGCGCTATATAAATAAAACTGATTGATTGAGCTATCTATAACTGAATGTTCGGGAGTTATGAGGTAAAAACAGCAAGAATGGTGACAAAGGTCAGTTTCAGTTTGTACAGGGGTCAAAACTTAACGTTGCTCCAGTTTTGGTAAAACATGGTGCAAATTATTGGTTGAACTAATAGGATTAACAAAGGGAATAGTTTTGACTGTGCTGAATGCTTGGTCTCCAAAGTAAAGGTCAAACAACAAAGGTCAACAATGATAACTAAGCATGACACATGGTGCAAACTATTCCTTTTTAAAATCCTACTAACTTAACCAATAATTTACATCATGTTTTACCACAGATAGTCCAAACTATACCTTTTTGGAATCTTTGTGATCAGACACATAATGTGGTATAGCTTTCAATATGATTGCAACTTTTTTTTTTTGACCCCTATGCAGTTCTTCAATTGACCCCTACTTGTCCCCCCTATTGAAAATTCAAATGGTTAATGTTATTTTTCTAAAATATATACCAAAAGGTATACACAGTCAAACTTTGGTGCTTGTAATCGGATTTGAAGGATTCCTCTGCAAAGATTCTGTTATCTGCTGCACTATTACTAGTTTTGCTGAGTTAGGGGATGCAGCGGCAGCCACAGCATTCTGTCCAAATGACCTGCGTCTTGTCAAGTTTCCCATCTTTTAAAAAAAAAAAGCCTAAGTTATTCCAAATGCCTGATTTAAATGTTTTAGGTGCATCAAAAATCTCCTACAACTGCTTGCGCCATTGTTACATGTCTCTATTTTATAATAGATTTGTTGTTGCGGTAGAAATGAGCTTTCAGGCTTCCGTCCGTGGTGCATTCAGTGTGCATTGGAAAAAAAATCAGTGCAAGCATGCAGTGACCGATCCATCGCAATTTCATACATCAGTTGAATGGATGCACACTGAATGAATGGATACACTCGCATCGCGCACGTTTGTATCTAGATACTGATTCGTATCGAATAATCTCCACATCCCTAGTACAGTGCACATTGTGTTGCTCTTGTTTCCTGTCTTTCCCTCATAATCACACTTGTCAAACAGACTGGGAGATGGAAGGAAGGCTCAGAGACTGCCTGAAGAGAAAGTGCATTTGCTTGGTCCTAATTGCATTGTCCTGCTGGGGAGAAAATGTGCATCATTATGGCCATTACATACAATCATAGCCGATTAAAGTTGCAGCTAGCACGCCCGCAGCTAAGCCCACATCGGCTGATAACGCCGGTGTCGGCTAATCACCCGTCATCACATGTGACGAGCAGCAGTCGCCCGGCTGTTTGCGTGGTGTGTTGCATCGTGAGAGCTTGCTTTGATTTCCCGGTGAGGAATGAGATTGCACGGTGTCAGGATGGTGATGTTTCATTGGACAAATTTATAACCAGAGATGATTTGTAAGTGGCTGCCATGCCTCACAGGTTAATGATATCATGTGATTGATATTGACAAACCAAGGGCGACTTTTCAGAGCACTGAATGCCTTGAGAGAGACAGTCTTATTCCGCAGCCTTGCGTCCTGTCCATACTGATGGCTGCAGCCTCAACATGCATCTCTGCACTGTCTTCTCTGTATGTCGGTCAGGTATTATGTTGAGAAATCAGAGGTCAGCGTGGCAGCAGAACTGAGATCAATCCTCAGAGTGCATGTTGTCTCTTCGGTTCATCTGTAATGCCGTTCTCTCAGGGCGTAATGCAGCAACAGACCAGCGGAGGTCAACCACAGTTCAGTGTGCAATTACCTCTTTGCAATTAATTACTGATTTCCAAAGAATAAACTGCACTGAAAATGAAAACGCACTGTGGAATTCACAAGGCTGTAGCTTGATTAGCTTTCATGGTAGCTTAGGTTGGAAGAGTTCCTGCATAATGACTAACAGTGTGCCATTAGGATGCCATTAGGTCACGTTGTGCACACGGGGATGAGTGCACATTTGGTAGGAATATATAACTAAATAACCCACGTGTCTTTGAATTACTGTGGAATTAGAAGGATGCTTATTGTGTTATTTGTCCAGACTATCCATGTGTTACTTTTGATTTTCATACAAATTAAGTTAACTGTCAGCAGGAAGAAACAGCTACTCCATATGTGTTATGTGTTACAGTGTGACTGTACAGGTGACGTACTAATACAAGTCCAAGGTGCAGGTTAGTTTCAATTTCCAGCAAACTCTTGGTTTGTACGCTGCAAAAGCAACAATGAAAATGCAAATGAGAGAGGGAAAATAAATATCGACATTTCAAAGCAAACTGCAAAAACAAATTTTTGAATGTGGACTCTGACTCAAACAAGTTGTGAAGGAAAGAATGTGAAATTTTAAAGATTTTTTTTTTTTTTCCGCCAGGCTCATTCTAAGAAAAAAAAAAAAAGAAGTCTATGTCTGTCCTGAGGGAAGACACTTTATCTGTATCATCAGCTGTAAATGGGTACAAGCCTGGAGTGAGGAAACAACCTGCAATGGACTGACATCCCATCCAGCGGGAGTCACAGATAATTATCCATTTTCTACTACGGTATCCAGGGATCAGCTCCGGCACCAACGGACCACCGGACCTGTTGCTGTTTCTACACTCAGGCATAGAATTATGGGTCTTTCAGGATGTTCAACATGAAAGCGTAACCCTCACATAAAACAATTTGCCACAACGTCACCTCTGGTGCAACAGTGGTTAGCACTGCTGCCTCACAGCATGAAGGTCCGCGGTTCAATTCTACTGGTAAAATAAGATAAGACAGTCCTTTATTAGTCCCACAGTGGGGAAAGTTGTGATGCTACAGTGGCAAGGGGACAGTCACAGAACAAGTGTGCAAAGTATGCAGAAATAACGTAAAAGAAAATAAATCCGAAAAACACACGGAAGTCAAGTTCTGTGCGGTACAACAATATATATATTATATAACGGCTGAGTGGATCCTTGTCATTTGATTGGTGCTTTGTATGTCACAGGACATGGATTAATTCATCCCATTTGTGTTGCGTTGCATTTAGAGTGTGGCTTGGTTCCATTTAGAGTGCAAATTTGGTTCCATACATATGATACCATTGCACTCTCCACACACACGCATGCACGCACACCACACGTGCGTGCGCGTGCATGCACACACAAACAAATCCACTGTTCTGCCTAGAGACTGTTAGCAGGAAGAAAGAAGAAAAGCTGTTCTCATTTCTGACGTGATTTTTCTTCGCTGCACTGAGGACATACAGTCTTTTTTTGTTGTACACGCACACACAAACACAGACCAGGTTGCGTGTGTGTGTGTGTGTGTGTGTGTGTGTGCGAGTGTGTGGGGGACAACGACTGTCCCAAGATATAATTTGATTGAGCTATCTGACACTACTAATTCTTGTAACATACTCACTCTCACACACACACACACACACACACACACACACACACACACACACACACACACACACACACACACACACACACACACACACACACACACACACACACACACACACAATCCACTCTGCTGTAAGCCGTCTGGAAGCATGAAGACCTGTTCACATGAAACGCTTTTTTTATGGAAGTCCAAAATCAGTGCACAGCATCACTGCACTACATGTTAGAGTGGAACACCAAAACGTAAGTCCCTTTTCTGTTGTTTATAAATGAATAAAATATCAAATGACAAGGATCTATTTTAGCCGTTATATAAAACAAATAATGAATGCTTTTACATTCTTTCAACTCATAAACATTTATTATTTGTATACCGTAGAATACATCAGTCACGTATCAGATTTGTGTATCAGATTTGCAAATTTGTTTACAATTTTCACGGCACAAAATAAATCAAAACAAAAAGCAAACATGAGCAATGAAGAGGACCATTCCCCGAGCCAATTTTATTACACTGATGAGTTTGAATTGGAGGAATTAACAGCAAATGAGCTCAAAGTGGACGTGCAAAATGAAGACCAACAAGATGAAAACACAGCTCCAAACAGCCAGATAATCCATCCATCCATTTTCTTCCGCTTTATCCGGAGTCAGGTCGCGGGGGCAGCAGCTCAAGCAAAGCCACCCAGACCTCCCAATCCACAAACACCTCCCCCAGCTCCTCTGGGGGAACCCCGAGGTGTTCCCCCGGCCATATAATAAACAAATTATTAACTTTGCTTGCTTGGGCTGTACAGCACTATCAGACCTTGGTCTTTTTTGTATGGACCTTGGTCTGATATTTTCCTGTACAGAACTTGCACTTGGTTAATAATTCTTTAATATCATTTGGGGTCCAAGGAGACCCCATAAGAAAAAAAAAAAATACTAAAGAATCCACATATTCAAATAATCAAATATGGTTAAAAAATGAATTTGAAATGGAAAATTACTATATATGTGACAATTACATACAGTCCACAGAGTACTGATTAGGGTTAATCCTTATATTTGGAAGAAATTGCGCCCATTCCAACTTTTTTTTTTGGCTTTTTGAAATGTGGGTGAGTAAGTATTTCCAGTTTCTCCCTTGTTTCACAGCAGATCCCTGGTGGATCTACATGTTGATTTGGCACAGGTTTTATGCCGGATGCCCTTCCTGGTGCAGCTCCACATTACATAGAGGGGTGCAGGGGTGGTAGGGATGACTTAACCACTTGTCCACCACCCTTGCCACTTTTGTTTTGGAACGTGGTGCAGGCTCATACTGTGTACAGTATGAGTACTGTGTTCTATTACTCTACAATGTAATAGAAATCATCCATCCATCCATCCATCCATCCATTTATCCATCGATTTTCTGTACCCCGCTTCCTCCAATTAAAGGTCACAGAGAAGTAGAAGTCACATTAAGTATAAGAATCACTGCACTTTTTTGCATCCATATCATCTTTTCTTTATCTGATTTGTGGGTCGTTTGTATGCATGTATATAAAAAGACTTTTCTTAATGCTGCATCTACACATAACAACGACAAGTCACGAATGCCACGAAGTACACATTCTTGGGCACTGATCACGAATGTGATGATTTGAGGCAGAGGCGTCAGGTGTCCTCAGGAACTGCTGCAACCTTTTTACCACGCATTACCATTAATGGCACGTGTTGCTGGAGAATTATCAGGAACCATTACGCACAGCCAAGAATAATGTTCTGAGCTGTTGCGCGCTGTTCCGCGCTTTTGCAGATGTGTGGCTCCACGCGGCTCTCGCCTTGCTTGTTTTCCCAAACATCAGACGCAGCAGCAGCAGGTGGAACACCTGCAAGAGCGTGCTGAGGAGCATTGGAATGAAACTTTTAGCAGACTTGGCATCACTGTCCTTCTTTGGCATGTTGCAGCAATGAAACTGAATGCGGTGCAGCGGGGTTTATTTGTGCGCACACATCGCGCTCTATTAAGGATCACCACTAATCAAGAAGGATCAACACGCTCAGCTGCGACGTCCATGACATGAGGCGAAATGAGGGTGGTGCGTGACATTCCTGGAAGATTTTTTTGACAGCCAAAAAAATGCGCCATGAAAATCACGAATATCACGCACCACACGCACTATTAAGAAACCTATTCAGATGTGTTAGGTCACGTTAAGAATGTCAGAAATGTGCGAAGAATGACGCAAATATGACATTTGTAACGTGTCCTGCCTATGTGTAAATGCAGCATAAAGTTCACGTATTACAGAAAATTTAGCTGCGGGCAGCTCTCAGAGGACTAGACCCCAATCTGAGCTTAAAAAAAATGAATTCCTCTCTTTCTGTTGGATGGATATGACTTTGACAAGAAGATTTCAATGATTTCCCTTCGGGAATCGTTGAAAGTCTGGCCTTTTTTTTTCCTTTAAGCACAAGAAGAAAGTATACTGTTCATTCATTTAGACAGAAAAGAGTTTGCGGCCTATGAACCATTATATAAATGACGCGGAAGAAAGTGATCACAGAAAATCAGCTGCCTCAAAGACAAGAGAATTGAGAGGACAGGCTAATTAGTTAAATTCCAGCCTGGTTCCGGAGAGAAAAGTCCAGCGCTCATGTATAAGAGCGGAATGATGAGCGAACCGGCGAGCAATTGCCAGCGTGGCTGTAAGACCTCAGAGTTCTCAGAAGGCGTGGGAGGAGAAGGCAGCCAAGCTCTCCTCCCTGACAGTGTTTGTTTAACCAGCTCGTTTCTGACATAGTGAACAAATGTGCAGGGAGCGTGCACGTGTGCCATGTAGGAGACAGTATAACCTCCACTGTCAACAATCTCTAATCACTGGTGATGGGCCCTATTAAAGGGCACGGAGAGAGAGGTCTGACCCTCAATAGAGCCACGTCTGAGTGCAAATCATTCCTCTCCGTGTGCTAAATAAGGACCTAGCTGCCTGTTGGCCCTCACGCGCGTTAGCTCAGGTCATTAGTTGTGTAAATAAAGCGACGTGACATATCCGATAAATGGCAACATAAATGCAAAGACCATCTTGAACAATCTGCAGAAGTGAAGTCTTGTTTGAAAGTTTTTCTAAGGCCGAGGCAAATACCCATTAAAAAGCAACGAGTGAATGAATGCATCACTTTCACTTTATTTAACCAGGTTAGTCCCATTGAGATAGAGACCTCTTTTGCAAGGGAGACCTGAACAATTCTAAAGTTTCCAATTCACCTAATCTGCATGTCTTTAAATGTGGAAGGAAACCCATGCAAACACGGGGAGAACACACAAACTCAACACAGAAAGGTCACAGGTGGGAATCAAACCCATGACCTTCTTGCTGTGAGGCAACAGTGCTAAGCAGTAAGCTACCATGCTACCCTCAAGAACTTGCAAACAAAATGCAATCATCTTCCATCCATCCATCCATCCAACCAACCAAACATCCATTTTGAGGGTCACAGGGGGTGGAGCCTATTCCAGCAGACATCAAATGTCGGGGTGGGGGGTGTACATAGTGGACAGGACCCCAGTCTCTCACAGGGCCACATATAGACAAACAAACTCATTCACACTTCCAATTATCTTATAAATCTCCTTATTAAATGGGGCCACAAGTGAGTTGTGATAGAAGGATATCTGCAGGAGTGAAATGTTTTATGATGTAAGGCTGAGAGGTGGTGGCGTTCAAAAAAGACAGGTGGAAGAGCTGAAGGTGGCAGAGCTGATGATGCTGACATTTTGTCTTGGCAGTGAATTAGGAATGAGCAGATCTACGGGACAGCGCAGGTAGGAAGGTTTGAAGTAATCATCAGAGAGGTGAGACTGGGGTGGGCATGTGCAGAGAAGGAATGCAGGGTATACAGGGAGAAGGATGCTGAGGATGGAGCCAAAGAGGAGGTTTGGAGATGTGGTGACGGAGGACATGCAGGTGGTTGATGTGAGAGAAGATGAAGAAGACAGCGTGAGATGGAGACAGATGATCTGCTGAAATAACAGAATAATGAAGACAAACGGTTTACAATTTGGTTTGTTTTGATGCAACGCAGAGCAGGTATCTCCTGCTGCTAATATGTAGACCTGGGTTTGAATCCCACTCCTGCTACTTATCACCATCATCTCAGTCCGCCCAGGGACTGGCTTTGGTTGGGGAAGTAACCTGCATTGGACTGGCGTCCCATGGGCGCCATCTGCTGGACATGGCTGAGATCATCACTTTCAGCTACCCTCAGTTGCTCTGGGTCGCCACAACGGAGTGAGACACCATTTCTGACGGAGAAATGTGTGCAGCTTCCAATGTTCCAAAGCGGTTTCCCAACCAAGTACCAATCAGGTCCTAGTCGGGATGAACGTCTGAGATTGGGATCAGATGTGCACAGAGCAGCATGGCTGCTAATCTTATCATCACATGCATGATTGAAATAAAGAGCAGGTGAGCTTGTTTGTCCATTTCTTTCAGAAGCCTACGTCTGGTGGCTACCCAACGGCCGCCATGGCTAAAATAAAAAGTTAAAGTAACCAAACAAATTCATGTTCAAGCGAGAGACGAGCGAAAACTAATTGAGCAATAACCTTTATCAATAACTATTCTTGTCTGTAATGAGAATTTGAGATAATGAGTTTGGTAGAAAGTATTTAATTATACAGTAAAGGGTTTTCGCCATTAATCACGTTATGTTTACGTTTTTCATAATTTATCACACATTTTAGAGTAATTTGATAAACAATAACTAATGGTGGCTAATTAGGAGGAACGGGAGTTGTGGTGGTTGGGTTACATTATTAATTTTAACGATGAAGGGGTGAGGCTACAGTATGAAACGAAAAGCTCTGGTGTTGTAGAAAACAAAATGTTTATGCTCACTGTGAGATTATGCCGATTTTCATCACCACTGTGATGAAAGCAAAAGTGGCTTCACACCAAAAGGCTTTTGTTCCCTATGACAGAATGAATGAGTTTGAATCTCAGAGGGAAAAGTGCGAAAGATCGTCTCCGTGCACGAGTGAAAATATGAAACCGTTCTGTTGCATTTATGACAAAACTGATGTTTTGTCACCGTTGGTGTAATTGCAGTTTTCCCCCCCTTTTCCTATGTTTAAGAAAATAAAGGTTCAGTTCAGCTCTGCAGATGGAACGCAGAACAAAGAGAACAAAGAGAGGGAG
Source organism: Thalassophryne amazonica (assembly GCF_902500255.1). Lineage (NCBI taxonomy): Eukaryota > Metazoa > Chordata > Actinopteri > Batrachoidiformes > Batrachoididae > Thalassophryne > Thalassophryne amazonica. The sequence continues at coordinate 91,817,961 of NC_047114.1, read as the reverse complement.
ACGGAAGAAAGAGAAGAGCATGAAAAGAAAGATGACTGCTTTGCCAAACTTATGCTTAAAATGGGACTTAAAGCTGTACTAATCAGCTGTTCGGGCTCCATCACACAAACCCCTGACTGCTTCACAGCGGCCGCGTGATTGTGCAACAGCGAGGCTAAAAGCAAAAAAGAAATGGCATTTTCTCTGCAGTCTATGATTTAATAATCAAGGAGAATACACATCCAACACATTTTTCTTGCACCGTGCAATAGAAAGTCTTTTATCTTTAGCGTAAATATCAAAGATTTCAGTTTTCGGAGATGCAAGCACACAATCCCACAAAGCAGATTCAGTTAAAATAAATGGTTTCTTTTTTTTAAGAGAGAAAGAGAGAGAAAAAAGCAAAGAGAAGAACAAACGATATAGGAACTAACGGAGCCTAACGATGGCTAAGAATAAACACAAATGTATTAAAACAGAGGAAGAGATCATGAATTATAAGAAGAAGAAACTGAACAAACTACTGCGGCTCTGTGACTGTACGAGCGTCACTCTCAGCATAGCGGCTTTCTGTGTGTGTAAGACACCACCGAATACTAGATGATCCGTTACAGCAATTAACTTCACAACAACCTGTATTATTAAATAACTTTATAATGAGATGTTATGTGTGGGGGGCAGCACAGTGGCTTAGTGGTTAGCACTGTTGCCTCACAGCAAGAAGGTCATGGGATCGATTCCCACCTGTGGCCTTTCTGTGTGGAGTTTGCATGTTCTTCCAGCGTCTGCGTGGGTTCCCTCCAGGTGCTCCGGCTTCCTCCCACATCCAAAGACATGCAGGTTAGGTGGACTGGAATCTTTAAATTGTCCGTAGGTGTGAATGTGTTTGTTTGTCTACATGTGGCCGTGTGGCAGACTGGCGTCCTGTCCAGTCTGGGTGCCTATGACTGTTCAGATAGGCTCCAGCCTCCCCATGACCGCTAATTGGAGAAGGCGGTTGAAGATGAGTGAGTGAGTGCGCTGTACAGTAGTGTTCAGAATAATAGTAGTGCTATGTGACTAAAAAGATTAATCCAGGTTTTGAGTATATTTCTTATTGTTACATGGGAAACAAGGTACCAGTAGATTCAGTAGATTCTAACAAATCCAACAAGACCAAGCATTCATGATATGCACACTCTTAAGGCTATGAAATTGGACTATTAGTAAAAAAAAAAGTAGAAAAGGGGGATGTTCACAATAATAGTAGTGTGGCATTCAGTCAGTGAGTTCGTAAATGTTGTGGAACAAACAGGTGTGAATCAGGTGTCCCCTATTTAAGGATGAAGCCAGCACCTGTTGAACATGCTTTTCTCTTTGAAAGCCTGAGGAAAATGGGACGTTCAAGACATTATTCAGAAGAACAGTGTAGTTTGATTAAAAAGTTGATTGGAGAGGGGAAAACTTATACGCAGGTGCAAAAAATTATAGGCTGTTCATCTGCAATGATCTCCGATGCTTTAAAATGGGAAAAAAAAAAAAAAAAAAAACAGAGACATGGAATAAAATGGAAAACAACCATCAAAATGGATAGAAGAATAACCAGAATGGCAAAGGCTCACCCATTGATCAGCTCCAGGATGATCAAAGACAGTCTGGAGTTACCTGTAAGTGCTGTGACAGTTAGAAGACACCTGTGTGAAGCTAATTTATTTGCAAGAATCCCCCGCAAAGTCCCTCTGTTAAATAAAAGACGTGCAGAAAAGGTTACAATTTGCCAAAGAACACCTCAACTGGCCTAAAGAGAAATGGAGGAATATTTTTGGACTGAGAGTAAAATTGTTCTTTTGGGGTCCAAGGGCCACAGACAGTTTGTGAGACAACCCCCAAACTCTGAATTCAAGCCACAGTTCACAGTGAAGACAGTGAAGCATGGTGGTGCGAGCATTATGATATGGGCATGTTTCTCCTACTATGGTGTTGGGCCTATATATCGCATACCAGGTATCATGGATCAGTTTTGATATGTCAAAATACTTGAAGAGGTCATGTTACCTTATGCTGAAGAGGACATGCCCTTGAAATGGGTGTTTCAACAAGACAATGACCCAAAGCACACTAGTAAACCAGCAAAATCTTGGTTCCAAACCAACAAAATTAATGCCTCGCAGATGTGAAGAAATCATGAAAAACTGTGGTTATACAACTAAATACTAGTTTAGTGATTCACAGGATTGCTAAAAAAGCAGTTTGAACATAATAGTTTTGAGTTTGTAGCGTCAACAGCAGATGCTACTATTATTGTGAACACCCCCTTTTCTACTTTTTTTTACTAATAGCCCAATTTCATAGCCTTAAGAGTGTGCATATCATGAATGCTTGGTCTTGTTGGATTTGTGAGAATCTGGTGAATCTACTGGTACCTTGTTTCCCATGTAACAATAAGAAATATACTCAAAACCTGGATTAATCTTTTTAGTCACATAGCACTACTATTATTCTGAACACTACTGTATGTGGGAAAGACTGTCAGTAAATGCAAATAAAATTTCTTCTTTGTGTTTGTTGCCAAATCACAAACCAGCTTTAGAGGTGCATATCGCCATCTATTGTATTGGAGAGTGTGCGCTCATGACATTATTTTAAGTCAATACAATACAGAACGTGAAATGATAAAATGGAAAATGCAATAATCCAAATTTACCCTACATAGTAAAAGTAGGTCCTTTCGGCTGCTCCCTTGTGTTCACTCGGAGTCGCCACAGCAGGTTCAAGTTGGATCTGCATGCTGAATTGGCACACGTTTTTCGCCAGATGTCCTTCCTGACGCCACTCCACATTACATGGACAATTGTGGCAGTGGTGGGTTTTGAACCAGGAACCTTAACACTATTAGGAAACAGCATAAGTTTGATACTTGCAGCACAATCGTACAGACTGAACAAGAGCACTCTGTGATGTAATAAAATCATCTGCATGTATTTATTTGTCTGTAGTAGGAATATGTCAAAACTACTGCACGGATTTTGGTGAAATTTGCACAGCGGATAGATATTAGGCCATGGAAGACTCCATTAAATTTTGGAGGTGATCCAGATCCGGATTCTGGATCAAAATTTCATGTCATATAGCCTTTGAAGGATTACCTCAAAACTACTTCACATATTTTGCACCACAGTTAGATATTAGGGCATGGAAGACTCCACTGAATATTGGAGGTGATCTAGATCCAGATTGGTTGATGTCAGAGATGTCAGATTGCTCTTGTTTATAGCCTGAAACAATCGTGTTGTTGCTTTGATTCCAATAGTGTGCTTAATTAATTAATATTTTTTATAAAAAAAAAACTTGGTAATTAGTCTTCACCTGGGTGAAGCTGGGTCCCTCCGCTAGTATAAAGAACTTAAGGAAACATCAGGCTTCTTGATGCGTGGTAGTCCAGGCTGTGACCAAAGGAACTTGGGGGCCATGAGTCATAAAAGCAACAACATGCGCTGATTTTACTGCCTGTTGGGGTGTGAGAATGTGTTGGTTTTAGGTTTGCACTGCTGGGTCATCAGATCTGATGCAAACAAGAGAATTTTGGGGAAGGAAACGATGTGCAGTCACTCAAATTCTCAAGAGCAGCGCTGCTTGTTGAAAGATTCTGAGTGGATGAATTTCCCTCTTTGGTCATGTGACGGGGCTGAACCACAGCAAAATACTTAGGCTTGGACATCCATTTGCCAGGTTTCTTAGTTGGGTGCTCATCTCAAAGGAATCTGAAGAACTTCATTATAGAATTATACTGGAGCCTTATGTCTCTGGATACATGTGGAAGGACATGCATTTTGGAAAATGTGCTCCACAGCATGAAAAATAAAACAGATGCAGGTTCGGTATCAAACCAGGGACTTTGTTGTTGGTCGGTAGGTTCCACTGCACTGTTTTGGTACCTATCCACCTGTTGTTTTGGTAACATACTAATTTGGAACACTGGGTTTGGGTTTTTGTTGTAATGGACCTGTTTCACAAAAGCAAAATCCCTGGTTCTAAGTTAAGGGTGGTTCGAGTAAAGGGTTAGCATTCACCATACTGTGGAACCACCCAGGTCTTTAATAGTGATCACACAGGCAAACAACCGATCCAACCCCACCTCTTGAAGGTAACCATATATATGCCACAGCCACCTGAAACGTAGGTGTCATCTTGGTAAAGGGACCTCTGAAAAGATGTAGTACCAAAGAAATCCATAGTTAGCTCACTGGTTAGCATCCAAGTCTCACAGCCGTAGTGTAAGACAGGAAACACCAGGATCCTGAAGACTTGGACCTTCATTCTCCTGCAGAGGTATTGATATGAGGGACTTCATAAGATCTACCAAGGTCTCTCGAATCCAAACACCAAGGACCAAGTGAATGTATCAACAAGTTCTCAGCCACTGAAAGCCTGGATCTTAGTCTTACTCTTGGACAATTGCAAATCCAGATGTTTTGATTCCTCACTCAAGCCCCGTTTACACATAGATGGTAAGAGCTCCCGGAAGCATCCCAGAAGAGTTTTTGGCCGTCTTAAGGATCACACGCCGTTGTTAACGCCAGCACTAGGGGGTGTGGCTTAGTTCCGGCTTTACCGGGAATCGTCGAAAAAATTATTCAACATGTCGAATAATTCCGGGAGCGCTCCCGGAGAATTCGCATGACCACGGAGACAACGTGAACAACGGCGTTTGATACTTTTTAATCACCGTTTCATCCTGCCCCTTCCTGTAGTGCCGCAGTTTACACCGCCATAATTGGCGGCCGGTGTTGTATCCCTAATCAACAGCGTGTAGTGTAAAACGGCGAAAGAGCCCACATTGGCGTCCTCAAGGGCATTTTAACCAGCAACAGAGGCAGACAAAACGGCTGCGCTAGCGGATAGTACGCCGTTCTAAACGCCACCTCCCGGTTAACAGCGTTCGAAACGGCCGATAGGCGGCGGTCAATATAAAAACGCTAGTGCGCTGCATGCAGGCCTCTCACTCGCGGCCAGCTCCAGATATTTTTGCAGAGAAGCTCCAGTATGCCTCCTAAAAGAAAACTGGCAGCAGCAAGGACTTACCAAGAGGTCTGGTTCAGAAGCAGAGGGGAGGCCTGTGGTGGAGATGGAGCAACACGTTAAGGAGGGGGAAAAGGAAAGGCTGAGAGATGAGCTCCCTCCCCCTGCAGTGACAGCTGCTTCAGCCTATTATACTCTGGGGGCGGTGCCTATATGCAAAAGTTCCTGGAGTAACGCAGGATTTGCCTGGATAAATCCAGCGGTACACAGGGCATTATCGGCAGCAGCAGAACACCGCCGTTCTCACGCGTGTCTTAACCTGTGATTGTAAAGGATAGAACTGGGTATTAACCCCCGTTGCCTGATGTGTGGCGGATGCTACGGCGTCAAAATGCCGCTTTATTCGGTGGATTTAGCAGTGTTTTATCCACGTATTTGCGGCTAGTACGGCGCTCAAAACGCTGGCGAAATGCTCCGCCCCTTTCCACCATGAAAACAGCCAGAACTACCGCGAACTTCGGTCTACGTACTACCCGCCGACAAAACCTTCTATGTGTAACCTGGGCTTCAGCTTCTCAAGTGCTTGAATCAGGGAATCCACTGAGTCCCCAAAGATAACAGCATCATCCACAAAGTCAAGGTCGGCAAACATTTTACTGACTACAGTCTTGATCCAGGACAGGAGAACAAGTACCACTAAATGAAATTTGATGAAACGGACATCTGAAATGCTGCAGTTTCAACACTAAATTGATTCCTGCCTCATAAAACAATCATCCTGTGGAGTATATTAGCAACAATGTAGTTTTCCTATTTTGTTTTGGTTTTTTGGCTAGTTGTCAAAAAATATTATTTCCAAAAGAAAATGAAGTGTTTTTTTGTTTTTTTTCTTGTTGATACCAGCTCAGGATTCTGCTCTCAGGTCAGGTCTTCCATTAATCTGGAGAGGTTTTATGTCAAGTAAATGTGCGCTATACAACGTGGGAGCTTATTAGGTTGTACGTAAGTGGATTTAGACGTGATGATGGCCGAACGCCGGCACCAGAGATTCCTCAGACAGCACATTTGAGGCCTCGGACAGCTGGCTCTGACCACCTGTCAACTTAAAAGCCATTAAAACAAACAACACAGCCAGAGATGCAGAGAGAATATTGACTCTGAGTCCACCCGAGGGGATGGCACAGACAAAGGAAACAGAGGAAATCTGAAGAGCCGAGATGCGGGTTTGTTTCCATCAAATGAAATACTCTTAGCAGGTTATAAACCAAGACTTCTGTAGAAAAACGAGACTGAAAAGTGCAAGAAATCTGGAAATCTCATGCTCATTACAGCTGGCGGTATAGTGCACATTGTAGTCCGGAGGATTTACTCTGGTCCATTACCGAGTGACTTCACCATATCTGCTCCAGTCACTCACTCCATCCATCATGTCCTTTAACGTTAGCTGTGCCGGATAAGCAAGGACAAAACGGGCAGCCTGTGTTAATTCCCAATTTTTAATTAAGGCGGACGTCAAAAACAACAACATTAACAATAGAATCCACAACAATAAAGGGTAATTATTGTGCAGCCGTGCACGCTGTGCCAAGAAAACCATAGAAGTAATTACCAGTGCCTGACAGCAGATGGTTTGTGGGTAGCAAATAAAACAAGGAAGGTATATGTACATCACAGAATGTGCTCGTGCATGTGTGCACGGGGAAGAGTTGCTGATTCCACACAGACTTATTTGTCGCTGTCTTCAGTCTGCATCTTTATTGTATAAACAATGCATCGGTGCGACAGAAAAATCCAGTGATTGACAGCTTCTCTTTAGAATTAAATTAAGGGGCCTGGCAGGCAGGATGTCCAACCCGCTCTAACAAGAAACTGTTTTATTATTCTGAGAGAAGATGAGAGCGTAGACACTGCAGAATCACAACGCGCTTGCATAATGGAGACTTGTTGACCATTCTGTAGGGTAGCATAAACGCCACCACCTGATCTCACCCAGCGCATTTTTAATTGCCTACAGATGTTACGGAATGTGGCTACCGCCGCCTGTAGCCCTGGCGACGGAAGTTCAAATGGAGGCTAAAGGTTGGCAAAAGACATCTCGGGTAATGTGTCAGATAAAGAGGACAAGCAAACATCCAGAGAGTGATTTATCTTTCACATAAAACACTTTGAAGTATGATTGGTGGCCCGTGGAGGTGAATTTCTAAAGATCAAATCATTTCTGTACGTAAGAAGAGATTATTTCTTGTTAAATACTTGATGACACGATGGGGAACATGCAGTATATCATGTGTTTTAATGTAAATGCACGGTCTCTTTGGTAGGCTTAAGAAGCAAGGCCAGTCTAGGCCCTGAGGCCTGTTGGTGGTGGTCCAGACCACAGATTTTGTAGCATGAAGCAGATGATGTCCATGACATCCAGTCTCGCACATGCTAGGGTTCTCCATCTTTTGTATTGTGAGAAACCGACATTTCCCAATATTGTACCCAATAAGTCAAACTTCACATTCTCAACAAATGTTGGTTTTCTCACACCACAAAAGATGGAGAACAATGCCCTGGTGTTTTTGGGTCAGGCTCAAAATGTCTCAATTGCCTCTCATACTTTCTCCAGTCAAGGCCAGTACCCACATACGAGGTCTCTTAGATAATAAACCGACCCTTTTATTTTTTTTTTTAACTATATGGATTTGATTGACATGCGATTACATCAATCATGCTTGAACCCTCGTGCGCATGCGTGAGTTTTTTCACGCGTGTCGGTGACGTCATTTCCCTGTGGGCAGGCCTTGAGTGAGATGTGGTCCCGCCCTCTCGGCTGAATTCCTTTGTTTCACACGCTGCTCGAGACGGCGCGCGTTGCTTTATCAAAATTTTTTCTGGACCTGTGAGGAATATCCGAGTGGACACTATTCGAGAAATTAAGCTGGTTTTCTGTGAAAAGTTTAACGGCTGATGAAAGATTATGGGGTGTTTCTGTCGGTGTAAGGACTTCCCACGGAGCGGGACGTCCTGCAGCGCTTCCAGGCGCTGTCGTCGGCCTTTTTCGAGCTGAAAACATCCTAATTTAAGGCTTAATTCACCCAGGACATCGTGAGAGAACAGAGAAGATTCAGAAGAGGCCGGCATGAGGAATTTATGCGGACATTCCACTGTTTAAGGACATTTTTTTAATGAAAGACGTACGCGCAAATTCGCCGAGTCGTTTCCGTGACGACTCGGCAAATCTGTGTGCGCCGCGACAGGAAAAACACCTCCGTGTTGAAAACCATTTGTAGAATTCAGGCGGCTTTTAATGGCTTTCAACAAGTGAGTAACTGAGAAATTGTTTAACAGCTTGGGCATGTTCCAACTTGCCCGTTAAGATTTCCAACGGAGGTGTTTTTCCTGCCGCGACCCCCCGCGGTCGGGTCCAGCCCGACATGCGACTCTGCCCGCACGTTCTTTCATTACAAAATGACCATTAACAATGGAATGTCCGAATAAACTCCTCATGCCGACTTCTTCTGAAAGTTCTCTGTTCTCTGACAACTTACTGCGTCAACAGAGCCTGAAATGTGGAAGTTTTCAACTTGAAACGGCGAGACGCTGCCGCCTCGAAGCGCAGATCGCCGTCAGGCGCCGTGGACCGTCCTTAAAGCGACACTACCAGACCAAAATCTCTCATCAGCCGTTAAAATTTTTACCGAAAACCAGCTGAATTTATTGAATGGTGTCCACTCAGTTGTGCCTTACAGTTTTGAAAAATTTTTTATCAAACAAAGCAACAGTCTCTGAGCCATTCCTAAACAATGAAAAAAATCGACGAGCGGGTGGACGACTCCTCACTCAAAGACTGCCCACAGGCGAATGACGTAACCGACAGGCGTGAAAAAACTCTCGCATGCCCACGAGGGTTCAAGCATGTCTGATGTAATCACACGTGATTCAAATCCATATGGTTTTTGAAAAAATAATAAGGTCGGATACTTTTCTAATAGACCTCGTATACAACCCCTGGTAAAAAGTATGGAATCACCGGCCTCGGAGGATGTTCATTCAGTTGTTTAATTTTGTAGAAAAAAAGCAGATCACAGACATGACACAAAACTAAAGTCATTTCAAATGGCAACTTTCAAGGCTTTAAGAAACACTATAAGAAATCAGGAAAGAAAAAATTGTGGCAGTCAGTAACGGTTACTTTTTTAGACCAAGCAGAGGGAAAACAAATATGGAATCACTCATTTCTGAGGAAAAAAATATGGAATCATGAAAAACAAAAGAACGCTCCAACACATCACAGTAGTATTTTGTTGCACCACCTCTGGCTTTTATAACAGCTTGCAGTCTCTGAGGCATGGACTTAATGAGTGACAAACAGTACTCTTCATCAATCTGGCTCAAACTTTCTCTGATTGCTGTTGCCAGATCAGCTTTGCAGGTTGGAGCCTTGTCATGGACCATTTTCTTCAACTTCCACCAAAGATTTTCAACTGGATTAAGATCCGGACTATTTGCAGGCCATGACATTGACCCTATGTGTCTTTTTGCAAGGAATGTTTTCACAGTTTTTGCTCTATGGCAAGATGCATTATCATCTTGAGAAATGATTTCATCATCCCTAAACATCCTTTCAATTGATGGGATAAGAAAAGTGTCCAAAATATCAATGTAAACTTGTACATATATTGATGATGTAATGACAGCCATCTCCCCATTGCCTTTACTTGACATGCAGCCCCATATCATCAATGACTGTGGAAATTTACATGTTCTCTTCAGGCAGTCATCTTTCTAAATCTCATTGGAACGGCACCAAACAAATGTTCCAGCATCATCACCTTGCCCAATGCAGATTCGAGATTCATCACTGAATATGACTTTCATCCAGTCATCCACAGTCCACGATTGCTTTTCCTTAGCCCATTGTAACCTTGTTTTTTTCTGTTTAGGTGTTAATGATGGCTTTTGTTTAGCTTTTCTGTATGTAAATCCCATTTCCTTTAGGCAGTTTCTTACAGTTCGGTCACAGACGTTGACTCCAGTTTCCTCCCATTCATTCCTCATTTGTTTTGTTGTGCATTTTTGATTTTTGAGATATATTGCTTTAAGTTTTCTGTCTTGACGCTTTGATGTCTTCCTTGGTCTACCAGTATGTTTGCCTTTAACAACCTTCCACTTGGTGCAACAGCTCTCCAAGGTGTGATCACTCCTATTTAGATGCAGACTAACAAGCAGATCTGATTTGATGCAGGTGTTAGTTTTGGGGATGAAAATTTACAGGGTGATTCCATAATTTTTTCCTCAGAATTGAGTGATTCCATATTTTTTTTTTCCCTCTGCTTGGTTTAAAAAAGTAACCGTTACTGACTGCCACAATTTTTTTTCCTGATTTCTTATAGTGTTTCTTAAAGCCAGAAAGTTGTCATTTGAAATGACTTTAGTTTTGTGTCATGTCTGTGATCTGCTTTTTTTCTAAAAATTAAACAACTGATTGAACATCCTCCGAGGCCGGTGATTCCATAATTATTGCCAGGGGTTGTATTTGTGTGGATGGGATTGGGTAGATGAAGTGTCTTTTTCCAACGATACAGGATCCAAGTGTAGATATTGTGAGTGCAACTCCTTTTCCAAATGATCCACCTGCTCTACCACTGCTCTTATCCTTCATTTCTTTGTGTTACATTGTTTCATTGACTACTGGAGCCAAAAGGTTACATCCAGGGGTGCTGCCAGGGATTTTGGGCCCCATGAAAAGAAATCTTACTGGGCCACCCCCCATATTATTTTGTCAGTATTGTAATTGTATTAGGGGCCTCTCTGGGCTCCTGTCAATCATGGGCCCCTAGAATTCTTCTCCTTATTCTCCTCTTTTCTGCACCCCTTTTCACATCTTCCTCCCAACTCAAAGCAATGCACAGTGCAATACAAGTGTCATTATGGTTTTCACACCCAGCGCCCACATCCTGTGAATCATGTGTAGAACTGCACTCATCTGTGCTCCCATGTGTGAATCTGGGATGGTCAGGTTGTGTCTTTTGACAAGTCCACTCAGCTGTAAGTGAGTATGGGCCTTGGCTGGGGAACCTCTGTAGGGCTGGCGTCCTGTCCAGGATGAGTTACTGACTCTCATGTGCTTCACACAACAGAATTTGGGGATAAGCACCAGCACCTATGGGCCTCAGGCCTATATAAGGCATGCTATGTTTGCTGTATCTATCATATCTAGCTAGTTAGTTATGGTGTCTAGCTATGTAGTTACTAGCTACTGTAGTCAGCTAGATAACTATGATAGCTAGCTACTGTAACTGTTGATGCATTCCATTTCCCTCGAAAGTCATAAATCGCCATGGGGAGTGACATCACAGCTGAGGTTAATGTGTTCCAGTATCCACACAGCACTGCACGTTTGATAAAGGATGGAGGCGTCCAAGATTTTGGACCATAGACTGCTACAAAAATATATGGTTCACCAAGGAGACCTCATGGAAGAGGACAGATGGCACAGAAGCAGTGGTGTGCACAGCTAACCAAAGAGTTAGCTTCGATAACCGTTAATCCGCTAACTGAAAAGTTAACTTTTATAAATCTAAACAGATAAATCCATTTTAAAAAAATAGCGAAAGGAAGCATTCTATGTGAAACAGTTGAAACCCAGCCTTAACCGGGGAGGGGGTCTGAGACACGCTTTGTCCCCTGTTTACAATGGGGTACTCAGGTCAAAGCAGTTTCAGTCTTTTGTTCATGGTAATGAGTCATTGACATCATCAGGAGAGTCGTCAAGGGAACCATCAGGAGAGGCTTCCATCCCATCATTAGGAGGGACAACTGCCCTGTCATTAGGAGGGTGCTAACTAGAGCACAATAGGTGCTAATTAGAGCTATTGTTTAGTCACTAGCCTATAGCAGTCGGCCTCTTGGTAGGAGGGGTCTGGTTAGGTATAAAAAACTCCAGCTTTTGTTGGTGTCTGTTTATTGTTCTCTACAAGAGTCAAGACAGAAGTCAGACTACCAGAGCAAGAATTTTAGCTGAGGAAGCTTCTGCGATTTTAAGCGAAACGTCCTCGCGTCAAGCAACCCAGTCCAGTCGAAGATTCAAGCTTCTCTACTATGGAAACCACCTGGACAACTGAGAGCCTACACAGAAACAAGCGGAAGTTACAGTGAAAAGCTAATCTGATAACTTTTAGTATTGACTGCAGTGCACTGTGGGCTATTGATACTTCTGAGTAAATTCAAAGGCAATTACAAACAGCAATGAGCCAGCACTTGCTTCTGTTTAAGATCAGCCTTCTCTCATCAAAAGAGACCTGGTGACTAGAGTGAAAACAGGTGCGAGGAAAAAAACAGCATTTATTTTCACAGCCATACAGTCTTGCAGACATGTTGCAGGGGACATGCACAGGCAGTTTTGACTTATGGTTAAAATTTTAAACAAACTAATTCCACACAAGTTATTGAAATTAACATCACCTCTGTTGTTTTTACAAAGTGAAAATATCAGCTATATGTTTTAGTTTGAAAGTAATGCACTCATTTTGAAGGTTTGAGCATTTACAAACACACATGCCAAAATGCATTCTGGGAAAATGAGCTTCCTGTCATCAGCGGTTGCTCGGTTTATATATATGTAAAAACCAACACACAAGTTACTGCAACATGTGTGTTGGTTTTTACAAATAAATCTGTATTTGTAAATATGTCATATTTTGTTTCATTTGTAAAAAGAAAATGGCAATTTGAAAAATGAACATTCTGTTTGTTAAGTGATTCAGCACTTATAGCAACGTGTGGCAATTGGTATTCACAATGCCATGAACACCCCCATCTACTGGATGGGAGTGTTCATGGGAGTATCTAGCTAGCTAGCAACAGTAGTAGTATCTATATACTCACTGTACTTCATAAGGTAGATGCCTTGGCTTTTTATAGAGTGCAGTCTGACTATTGAAGAAATGACTTCTGCTCCTGAATCATTTCCTGTGGACGTTACAAGAGCGGAGGAGATGTGAGGGAAATGAAACTAAATGCCAGATCAATTGTACCGTAATTATCAATGCATCTAGAAATGCACACCACATCAGGATGTAGTACTATTGCTTCTATTGATCATTGCCCATGATGGCAGCATAGCTCCAACCAAGCCTTCAAATAATAGGTGAAAAATCTGATTAAAAAATTCATTTGAGTGTATATGACCCCGTGGAACTGCTGGCAATCAGCCTTTTCTTTTTTGGCCTGCGAAGGCCAAACACCTCTTACCACGTGCACGCACATTAAGCCAATGTTTCACTTGGTTTACTGCCGACTTTAAACACCAGCTTTTCTGCCGTATACCACCGCGTACGCTCTGTGTGTAGATTGGAATGGAGCGTCACTTATTGGATTTCAGCACCGATCGCTCAGACTCATTTAAAAGGCTGAACGTTAAACATGGTGAGGACACCACTTTATATTCCTGAAAGCATCATGGCCGCACTCCAAACACACTGGAATAAATGTAATTAACAATTACAGCCTGCCCTGCTTGACATCTCATTATTGGAGCTTTCCTGATGTCCTTCGCCTTTCCTGCCCGCACGCCTTTCTTCTCCATCTCAGAAATATATTAGCCAGTCAAAACACACAATGGCGGTGGGGTGGGGGGGGTGAGGGGGGGGGGAGGGAGGGGGGAGACAGACAGGAGTCAGGGAGAATGCTTGTTTTTAAGTATGTTTTTGGCTTGGGCTGCAAGAATGTGGGCCTGAAAGAATTTCCAGCAAACAAGTGGATTAGAAAATCCATTTGTGAGCTCTGACACTGTGCTGCCTGCTGATATTCCGACATAAAAAAGAGGAGGTGGATACGTGGTACGCACACATCAAGCACACAGTCAAACATTCCCGTCCGCATCGAGCCATTAGGCACAGGTGAAGTGGCTGATGGATGAAAGCGCTGTCTGCGTTCAATCGTTTACATCCGGCGCCGTCCAAAGCGTGACCGGATGAGGTCTTGTAAAACTTCTCAAAGTCATTGAGTGAGCCGATAGTTTCAAGCGGCTCGCCTCCGAGCGCGTCTCATCTTCTTCCTGTGGTGCTGAAAACGCTTGAAGTTGTTCCTTAACAAAATGAATTTTACATATCAAACGTGCACAGGAATCAAAGAATAGATTCAAGCCATTTCAGCATCGTCGGAAAGGCATACGCGTGCTCTATATTTATCTTTGCTCGCGTCTTTTCTCATTTAATGGGCAAAAAATAGCAACTCAAAGTACACAACTTGAAAAACATACTGATACTAGAAGGTTATAATATGGAATTGGTTGCAGGTAGAGAAAACGTATGAATCAAGTAATTCCTTGGCTTTGACTTCCACCCAAATGATTGACCTCGGGCAATTCTGGAAAACCACATAATTGTGTGTCACATTTTGGTCCAAATCATTTTGGAAATTCAATGCTATGATACTGACTGTTGTTAAAATGAACTGTTTAAGTGCAGGGCGGCACAGTGGATGAGTGGTTAGCACTGCTGCCTGCCTCACAGCAAGGAGGTTATGGGATTGTTTGCCACTTGGTCCTTTCTGTGTGGAGTTTGCATGTTCTCCCCATGTCCATGTGGGGTCCCTCCTGGTGCTCCGGCTTCCTCACACTTCCAAAGACATGTAGGTTAGGTGAACTGGGAACTTTAAATTGGGAGTGAATGGGTTGGACTGTCTATCCGGTTGTTAAGTGTGATGTAACGCATCATGTGATTTTCAACTTCCGGGTCCAAACAAAAAAGGCGCGCTGTCATTAACACAGAACAGCTCTGAGATGCTTAAACCGTTGCACACGGACAACAGCATTAACATCGCAACATGAAACTATTTGTATATTGTGCCTAAAACTCTCCTGGATATATAAACTGGGTTTTTAGACGTTGTTATTGTGTTTGTTTTATGTAAAAATGTCAGTCGCTCAGGTCATTTCTCCGTTATTTTCAATGGGAGTTGCTGCGAGCTGCGATCGCTTCCTGTTAATGTTGTTCGGGGTAAAGTGAAGTTTGCACTTTAACGTCCTGTTTATTGTAATAAATATTTTTTTATTAACAAACAGACGTACGTATATTTTACCCCTGCATAATAAAATATATAAAGTAAAAGAAAAAGTTTTATTAAGTGTTCTTACCTTAGAAACAGATGAATGCGGTTAACAGAGGTGGAGGTGTAGATCCTTAAAAGGATCAAACAGACGTAACTTTAAATGTAAACTTGCAGGTCTTTGGACCCGGAAACAGATTTATCACATGATGCGTTACGTCAGAGCTTAACAACCGGATATGTGGTTTGAAATTGATTTTTGCCCATGGTGTACCCTGCCTCTCACCCCATGTCTGCTAGGATACGCTCCAGCCTCCCCTTGAGCTCTAACTGCAGTAAGCGGGTACAGAAAATGAATGAATCAATGTTTATTCGCCCTATTGATGTTTCAAATCCCGCAAAACTTCGGCGAGTTTGCCACGCTGTGAGATCTCAGTAACACTGAGAACTGCATTGAGACGCTCTGATCGGGCTTCACTTTAACCGCTGCCAGTGGTGGGCACAGATAACCAAAACATTAACTTCGATAACAGATAATAAGATAACTGATAAGTTATCTTTGATAAAGATAAACCGATAAACCACCCAAAAATGTATCGGAAGTTACAGATAATCGATAAATTCCGGTGCTGTCTATGGGACATTTGCAGTTACTAAAGAGCTGAAATTAATTTTTAACACGATCGCTTTAGCAGTAAAAGACCTAAAGAATAAGCAAGAATGTTTGGCCATGCTGGCCTCTGCAGGAAACAGCAGAGACAAATCCTGAGAGCACCCACAAAATCAACTCTTTCCTAATCATAATCATTTTTCTTTCAACATTCTGGTCTTGCTGGAAGCTCTTGTTTACAACAGCACTCCCACCACAGAGACACACCGAGAGCAGTCATAAAGCCAACTCCCTATCGATTTCAATCATTTTGAGCCTCTTTTAAAGAAAGCGAGTCTTGATAACTCTGTTATCTCTAATTATAGGCCCATATCTAAGCTTCCTTTTATTTCAAAGATTTTGGAAAAAGCTGTTCTTGTACAACTGCAAGAGTTTTTAGAAACGAACAACATTTTAGACAGTTTTCAGTCAGGTTATAAATTATTTCACGGCACGGAGTCTGCACTTTTAAAGGTTTTTAATGACCTGTTTTTAATCACTGATTCTGGTGATTCCGCCATTCTGGTGCTTTTAGACTTGACTGCTGCCTTCGACACAGTTGACCATGCAACTCTTTTATCTCTTCTTGAGAACTGTGTGGGTGTCAGGGGGACAGCCTTGGACTGGTTCCATTCTTACCTTACAGGCCGTTCATTTACTGTCAGGCTGGGGGAGTCCACCTCGTCTTTTGTTCCTCTGAACTGTGGAGTCCCCCAGGGTTCTATTCTTGTGCCTATTCTCTTCACCCTATACCTTCTCCCATTAGGTCAGGTGTTTAGAAAACATGGCATATCTTATCATCTTTATGCAGATGATACTCAAATTTATTTGCCTATTAAGAAGAACTCTAGCAGCCCCCTGACACCCTTGCTTGTGTGCCTGGAAGACGTCAGGGCTTGGTTGGCTCAAAATTTTCTTAGCTTAAATGAGAACAAAACCGAGGTGATGGTGTTTGGGCCCAGTGTTGGTTCCACAGTTCGATTAGACCTGGGCCCTCTCAGTCAACACATGAAGCCCACAGCCACCAACCTTGGCGTCATTATGGACTCTGATCTTAAACTGGACAGGCAGGTCAAGGCGGTTGTTAAATCCAGCTTTTATCAGCTTCGTCTTTTAACCAAAATTAAATCAATTTTATCCTTTTCTGACTTGGAGCGCGTCATGCATGCTTTTATTTCTTCACGCCTGGACTACTGCAATTCACTTTTTTATGGAATTAATCAAAATACACTTCACAGATTGCAGTTAGTCCAGAACGCTGCTGCACGCCTCTTAACTGGGAGCAAAAAACATGAACATATTACACCTATTCTTGCGTCTTTGCACTGGCTCCCTGTTAATTTTAGAATTGATTTTAAAATTTTATTATTTGTTTTTAAAGTTTTAAATGGACTGGCCCCACAATATATTGTAGACCTCCTCCAAATTTACTCCCCAGCGCATGCTCTGAGGTATGAGAGCCAGCTCCAGCTTGTGGTGCCTAGGACAAGACTTAAGACCAGGGGGGACAGGGCCTTCTCTGTGGCTGGGCCCAGACTCTGGAACGCTCTGCCTCTCCACGTTCGAACAGCCCCCACAATGGAGTGTTTTAAGTCTCGTCTGAAGACCCACTTTTATTCTCTGGCTTTTAGCTCTGCATGAGTTGTATGGTCCTCTGTTGTCTTTGGCCTAGTGTTTTATTTATTTGTTTTTATGTTTATTTATTTGTATCTGAGTGGGTTTATTGTTTTGTATAGTTGTATAATCATTTTTATGTGCAGCACTTTGGAAACTGTTCTGTTGTTTAAATGTGCTATATAAATAAAGTGGATTGGATTGGGTTCAACACTCCGGTCAGGCGGAGGTCTTGAAAAATAAAGTCATACTAACTTATGGTTTTTTGAAAATACTGATAGAATAACTCCATTAATGTCAATTCTGTCATTTGTACAAAGTTAAAATATAACATATATCTTTTAATGTTGAATAAGGCACTAATTCTGAGGTTTTGTAACAAACACAGACCGCAAAGCATTCTGGGTAAAAGTGCTAAACAGTGATTGGTTCAGTAATCCATTATGTAAACCAACACGTTAATTTGACGTGTGTCATGTGTTGGTTTAAAGATAAATGTGCTTTTGTAAAATATTCCATTTTTATTTGTAAAAACAGGCATTTTTACGGAGCCCTGGAAGTGTCATCGCAATTGCATGTTTTAAAACTTTTATGATGTTGTAAAACGTGCACTCAATATTAGTAAGTATACTCAACAAAAATATAAACGCAACACTTTTGGTTTTGCTCCCATTTTGTATGAGATGAACTCAAAGATCTAAAACTTTTTCCACATACACAATATCACCATTTCCCTCAAATATTGTTCACAAACCAGTCTAAATCTGTGATAGTGAGCACTTCTCCTTTGCTGAGATAATCCATCCCACCTCACAGGTGTGCCATACGAAGATGCTGATTAGACACCATGATTAGTGCACAGGTGTGCCTTAGACTGCCCACAATAAAAGGCCACTCTGAAAGGTGCAGTTTTGTTTTACTGGGGGGGGATACCAGTCAGTATCTGGTGGGACCACCATTTGCCTCATGCAGTGCAACACATCTCCTTCGCATCATCCGTGAAGAGAACACCTCTCCAACGTGCCAAACGCCAGCAAATGTGAGCATTTGCCCACTCAAGTTGGTTACGACGACGAACTGGAGTCAGGTCGAGACCCCGATGAGGACGACGAGCATGCAGATGAGCTTCCCTGAGACGGTTTCTGACAGTTTGTGCAGAAATCCTTTGGTTATGCAAACCGATTGTTCCAGCAGCTGTCCGAGTGGCTGGTCTCAGACGATCTTGGAGGTGAACATGCTGGATGTGGAGGTCCTGGGCTGGTGTGGTTACACATGGTCTGCAGTTGTGAGGCTGGTTGGATGTACTGCCAAATTCTCTGAAACGCCTTTGGAGATGGCTTATGGTAGAGAAATGAACATTCAATACACGAGCAACAGCTCTGGTTGACATTCCTGCTGTCAGCATGCCAATTGCACGCTCCCTCAAATCTTGCGACATCTGTGGCATTGTGCTGTGTGATAAAACTGCACCTTTCAGAGTGGCCTTTTATTGTGGGCAGTCTAAGGCACACCTGTGCACTAATCATGGTGTCTAATCAGCATCTTGATATGGCACACCTGTGAGGTGGGATGGATTATCTCAGCAAAGGAGAAGTGCTCACTATCACAGATTTAGACTGGTTTGTGAACAATATTTGAGGGAAATGGTGATATTGTGTATGTGGAAAAAGTTTTAGATCTTTGAGTTCATCTCATACAAAATGGGAGCAAAACCAAAAGTGTTGCGTTTATATTTTTGTTGAGTATAAGTAAGTAAATTTATTTATATAGTGCCTTTCACAGACATAAGGCCATGTACACACGTTGTCGGGTATTTGTAAAACCGAATATCTTACCCTTTCAGTTTGAGGAAAAAACTTCATCCACACTACGTCGTTTAAAAAAAAATCCATCCACATCGAACCGTATAAATGTGTTGTAATTAGTCTGCCAAACCTTTGGGTGGCGGTACTGATTAAAATTCTATCCAATCAGGAGCCTTATTCTCTTGTCGTCACTTCCAAAAAACTAAAAACATGGCGCCAACCTCGTTCGTGTGGACCGATAAGGAGTCGGAATTACTTCTAACCGTAGTTTTAGAATACAAAGTTAACAAATATATGCACACAAAAAGCGCCTGGACAATGGACAATACCAACACTTTATTATCTGTTATCTGTTATTGGATTATCGGAAGTGTGCCCACCACTGACCGCTGCACACAAACAACACCATTAACATCGCAACATAAACCTATTTTTATATTGTGCGTAAAACTCTCATGAATATATTCTCTGGGTTTATAGATGTTGTTATTGCATTTGTTTTATGTAAACATGCGAGAATCACAGGCTATCTCTCCGTTATTTTCAATGGGAGCTGCTGTGAGCTACAATCACTTCCTGATCATGTCGTTCTGGGGGAAAGTGAAGTTTGCTCATTAACGTCTTGATTATTGTTCTTTACAACACTGTTTGTCCTCTTTGTTACAGACTAATATATATGTCTGAAATTCGGTTTGCGTTTATTAAATTCCACACAGATTAAACGTAGCAGACACGGATTATTTGTTAGAATTGTTTTAGCAAGTTTTCAGGGTATCATGCAGCAGTCTCTTATTAACGTGATGAAAAGCATAAAAAAATACATTTTTGTAGTATAATATTCATTTACAATTGTCATCATGTGGATTCTCTATGTTGTTCTGTGTTATGTGCTGATGCGGGTCAGAGAACCGAACCAGCATCTGACAATGGCCCAGCGCTAAATAACCAGAAAGCGGTTCCAAGAAACAAATTTATTCCCCCTCATGTGCAATAATTCGTGTACAACATAAATAGTCAGCTGTCTTGGCAAGGTGAAGGACGGCGCACTCTCCAGCGCCCAAATGGATCAAAGCCCGGCACTTCTGGACTCAGATTCACCGCCGAACACCCCCCAGGTGAATACGACAAACTGACTCTGTGAAGGACGGAAAAGGTGAGGTAAGTCAACAGCTACAACAAATATCCTTCAGAGGCACACACTATCAACAACACATTCAGGTCTGAATTTAAGCTTTATGTAAATGAGCAGCTTCTCACAACAGGTGGAGGATCATCAATCCGTACACCACGGCAGTGAGAAGCAAGCTGCACAATTCTCATCAATGTTCAAATATACTGCGTAACAAAACACCAAATTACTATTAACGATTATTCAGATGATAATCACCTCTGATGTGTGCTGACAGCATGTGTCCCTCACCCATCCTCCTTCACAGGCACGATGTGTCAAACCCTGGCGCGGTCCTCAGCGTCTCACAACCGAACGTCACAAGGTCGAGTTCCCGGCAATTCTGCTCAAATCAGTCATGGCTTAAATGCAGAACGCCATCTAATTATCTGCTTCAGCTGAAAGTCTTTAAGTCTGCACGTGAGCATCATCCACAGGTGCTGCAAGTTGTTAGGCCTGCACGTTAACATCCTCCACAGGTGCAGCCAATAGTTCTGATGAGGGTGAAGGACTCTTCCGCCAGCACCTTCTCCACAGAAAAAAACAGTTTGCATACCACCTGGAGAGCAAAGAAAAGAAAACAGCACCCAAATGTCCGGCCAAACCCCCAACACACAACAGTTTTGACTCCAGCGACTCTCTGGCGCGCAAGGGATCATGGGATACGTCAATAGGGCGAATGGGCAATGTTGGGCAAAGCCTTCATTGACATACCAGACATAACCTTGGCACGTATGACCTTTGGCAAATTTGGGGAATTCCAGAACCAACCTCCATATGTTAACCAAATTTATTGGAAATCAGAGTGAAAAATCAAAATTTTGCATATTGTCCGCAGTATCCTTGACCTTTGCTTAAATTAGTTAATGAATTAAGGCTGGTGGGAATCTGCCGAAGGACATGTGCAAAACATTTGGGGCGGCCACAGGAATCTGCCCAACTGTTTAGATTGCTCTCAGAATGCTGTCCAACATCCTTGATTGCACCTCAACACTTCTGGAATGTGACCCGAACTTTCATTCAGATGGCATTTGGCCTCATTCGGCCTCTAGTGTGATGGGGTATAATGTGGAGTTGCATCAGGAAGGGCATCCGGCATAAAACGTGTGCCAATTAAACATGATCCACCTCAGATCTGCTGTGGCGACCCCAAGTGAAAACAAGGGAGCAGCCGATTAACTCAACAGCTTACCAAAAGATTTTTTTCCTTGTTGAAACAAATGGTGTAAAATCTTGAAAACAGCAACTTCAATTTATAATTTCATAAATGAATTTTAATAAAAATTGTCTTGGAACGCAGTATTTCGTCACAAATGCGATTAACAGCATTTCTGTGAAACAGAACTCTAATTTTTTATGTATATTGTCGCTAAATAGCTCCCCAAAGCTTTTTGTTCTGTGCAAATTATTAAAGAACAAATGTCTCACTTTGTAATTTAATTGAAATAAATTAGCCTCTTTGGGTCACTGCATTCCACATCACAAATGTTCAGACAGTTTGAAGGCGAAGTCATGCAGCATTCCAGACCAAGCTGAAGGTCAGGATTTTCCATTTCTGATCTGTGTCACAGCTTTCGGACATCAAATGTAAACAAGAAAAAATGATGTGTTTGTTCATTATCTGTGCGTGAAAGTATATATTCTGGAATTAATTCCATCTACATTTTAGTGATGCTAAACAGTAACACAAAGCGTAACTAGAAGTACTCAGAGAGTGCAAACCTCCGCCAAGGCCATGGGGTCACTGACGCCATAACATCTACACGCCGTGGAATCACTGAACCTAAAAAAGTCTAACAATGATGTTTGCTCAGTAGTAAAAAAGTTTCATCTGCTGTGACTAGATAGCATGTATCCTTAGTGCTTGGCATCACAGTTTATTGCAACTTGCACCTTTCCCAGAAGCTACTGTTATCTGAGCACTGATATTGATATTGCATGTGCTTATAGACAGAAACAAATAAGAGACAAAATTCAATTTATTATTCAACTAAACTGCAAATATATGATTTTTTTAACATTTATGAAACACTTCTCTAAACAAGGCCATAGGGTCACTGACCCTAAAGAGATTCCCTCCTTGGCAAAGTGATCTATTTCTTTTTGTCTCTCTAAAATTGTATATAATAATCATTAGATTATTAATATATAAACAAAAATAAATTTAAGAAATATTACAATTTGAAAACAAATGCACCCGAACATGATGACAGCTGCAACTGCTTAATGCTAACTTTTAACATTGAAAATGCCATAGACATGCTTATGTGTTAGCATCTGGATCCGGATCATGATCTGGATCACCACTTAAATTTAATCACTTGTTCCTCTTGTCATTTCCAACCACTCCACAAAATTTCAACAAAAATAAATTTAAGACATATTACAATTTGAAAACAAATGCACCCGAACATGATGACAGCTGCAACTGCTTAATGCTAACTTTTAGCACTGAAAATGCCATAGTCATGCTAACGCATTAGCATCGGGATCCAGATCGTGATCCGGATCACCACTAATATTTAATCACTTGTTCCTCTTGTCATTTCCAACCACTCCACAAAATTTCATCAAAATCCATTCAAAACTTTTTGAGTTATCCTGCTGACAGACACACAAACAAACAAACGCAACCAAAAACATAACCTCCTTGGCGGAGGTAATTATACACATATAATCTACACTCTCATACACTCATCTTCAACCACTTATCCAATATCCAAGGTCGCAGGGGGTTGGAGCCTATCCCAGCACACATAGGGCACGAAGCAGGATACAGTCTGGACAGGATACCAGTCTGTCACAGGGCCACATATAGACAAACAAACATTCACAGCTGCACGCACAACTACGGACAATTTAAAGTTTCCAATCCACCTAACTTGCATGTCTCTGGATGTGGGAGGAACCCGGAGAGAACCCACACAAACACAGGGAGAACATGCAAACTCCACACAGAAAGGTCACAAGTGGGAATCAATCCCGTGACCTTCTTGCTGTGAGGTGACAGTGCTAATCACTACACCACCGTGCTGCCCCATGTAATCTA
Source organism: Thalassophryne amazonica (assembly GCF_902500255.1). Taxonomy (NCBI): domain Eukaryota; kingdom Metazoa; phylum Chordata; class Actinopteri; order Batrachoidiformes; family Batrachoididae; genus Thalassophryne; species Thalassophryne amazonica. Next base: position 91,794,664 of record NC_047114.1, on the reverse strand, counting down.
TTCTATGATATTTATACGATTTTGATCATTTCAAGCCCTTAAGAAACTTGGCTGTTAACTGATTGTTTACACGGACTCCGTGGGTGCCACTACCGTGGTGTTGTCATAGCGATGGCTTCTTGTGAACTGTGGGTTGATAAATTTTACTTCATTTTCCCAGTTGGTAGTCAGACTTCAAGTGTCACTTCAAAGTACTTTCCCAAGTAAGATGTAAGATTTTTTGTGTTCAAACATATCTGTAATGCAATATTGGTTTATAGTTAGTTAGTGCAGCAGGGTCAGGGCTCGTCCGGGTTGCTTCAGCGAGCCATAAAGGTATTCCTATTCAGACACCTTAAAACTTTTTTGAAGATACTGCTATTATCAAACTAGGAAAAGTGCGCAATGGGAAAATGGAACTTGCCACAGTTAAAGCAAGACCACAGCACAATGGCAGAATATTTCAGTTCATCACACCACCAGAGCCTCAATGTTGTCCTAGGTATAGGCAAAAGTTCAAACTGTGATCTTGCAGGATGTATATCTGTGGAAGTGAGAATGGTGCTTAACTTGCAACATGCCAGCTTTTTACCTTTCTGCTGTAACACTTCAGTCTTTAAACTTAGACAGTGTGTGTGTCCCACATAATGAGAGGATTACTTTCTTTTACTGCCACAGAAACTCCTGCTAAGAAAGAAAAAGAAGGTACACTTAGGGGAGATCGATACCAGATTTGCCCAAAGTAAAACAGACAACACTCTTGACCTGCTGAACTTGTAGGAACAAAAACTCAGGCATTTATTGGAGCATTGAAGCAAGATGCAGACAACAGCAGTGTGGTTGGACATGGCTAGATTTTCAATGATGGTACATTAAAGATAAATTCACAAACTCCCGCAAACATTCCTTTGCATTAAATACATTTAATGCATCTGCAAGGCAAATGTCAAAAGGTTACTCCGAAAATACGTTACACGGGACTATTCAATTATTAGCATATTCAGGTAATGTACTGTATTGGTGCTGCTCTGAAAACGGAATTGTTCTAATTGATTTGATAGCGCCTGTTCATATAACTTTTATTAAACATCCTCACTGTGTTACTCTGATGACTGTGTACAGCTGAAGACAAGAACCCCTCAGAAGAGGCCCTTCTTTAATTAAAAATCTGCCCTAAAGCATTAAAGCATCAGTGGCTCCAGCCAGTTTGGAGAGCTCAGCCTCCACCAGTCCATTACGTTGATCTACAGGACACAGAGGAACAAAACTCAATAAGTGGGCTCAGACGGTATTATGAGCTATATCAGGTTCAGTTTGGTGCTGACTGAAAATCCATGACTTTTGCACAGTATATCACCTGGAAATTCTCAATACAATACTGTAAGTTAATTAAAAAAAACATCATAATATTTCAACAGTACAGCAGAGTTTGTCAGTGGGGGCGGAAAAGATTGATAGAAAGCTCCAACTCTAAAAATAGCATTGTGCTGCATACACATTTTAATTTGGCTGAAGTACAGTCCTGGTCAGGATTACTGGCATAAAAATAAAATATGTTAAATAAATGAAAATTATTTTTGGGTGTGTGTAAAAGGACTATTTAATAAAATGTCAAATATTAGTTAAGAAGAAATGTGACAGGTTGTGGCACACTTTGAATTTCCAGAAAAGTGCCACTTTTACATCCACTTTATTCATTTATTTTGCTTTATTTTTTAAGTTATGGATGGATACATGAACATTTACAAGTCACTAAATGCATCTTGGACTTAATTTACAGAAATTATTAAGAAATACAAATGTACAGTGCACCTGGAAAGTATTCACAGCGCTTCACTTTTTCCACATTTTATGTTACAGCCTTATTCCAAAATGGATTAAATTGTTTTTTCCTCAACATTGTACACACAATACCCCATAATGACAATGTGAAAAACCTCAAGAAGACCTGAGGCTGTAATTTCTGCCAAAGGTGCATCAACAAAGTATTGAGCAAAGGGTGTGAATACATATGTACATCTGATTTCTTAGTTTTTTATTTTTAATAAAAAGACGTTTTTCATTTTGTCATTATGGGGTTCTGTGAGCAGAATTTTGAGGGGACAAAATTAATTTACTCCATTTTGGAATAAAGCTGTAACATAACAAAATGTGGAAGGAGTGAAGCACTGTGAATACTATATGGCAAATCTGTCTGGAGTAGACAGTTCTCAAAAACTGAATGACTGTGCATGAAGGGCACTCGTGAGGAAAGCCACCAAGACACACATTACAACTCTGTTGTAGTTATAGGCTAATATGACTGGAAAAATTGGCCATCAAGCAAATTTTGTCTGGTGCATCATCAGTCACAGCTTCATGGGGGAATGGAGCAGACAAGAAAAAAAGTCGAGCCTCCCAAAGTGTAACTGAGTTATGGTAAATGTTAGCTGAAATTTCACATCTTGTTTTTTAGAGAATCATTCTTCACTCCAAAAACCAAAAGATACATTTCACTAAGTATAGTTTCTCCAATTACATCCACAAAAGCCTACTGTAGAACTGCTTCAGAGTTGTAATGGATGTCTTGGTGGCTTTCCTCACTTGTCTCCTTAGAAAGTCACCTAATTTTTTAATACTGCCAACTTACCATACAGTGTCATACTGTTTGTATTTCTTATTGTTTATGAAAATGAAAGACATGGTCATTGACTTGGAAAAGTTCATGTATCCATCATCTGACTTTTCCAAAGGAAACTGGCTGTAAAAGTGATGACTTACTTTCAAACCATCAAAGTGCACCATTAACGCTATTCCACGATATTTCATGCTTATTTTCCTTCCACTTTGTGAAAGAATTTTGTTTTTCTGTTGTTGTTCAGTAACTTTGGATAGTAGTAGTTCTGACCAGGTGTGTATTTTCTGCCAGGGTGCCACCCTTCAAACAATAAACCCAAGTTTCTGACAAACATATTGACAGAAGCACATGAAGCTGCATTAAAAATTTATCAGCGTTCATGATGAGTATGCCGAATGCACTCAGCCAAAAACAAAACACAGATTCACTCAAAAAGTACTGTTCACTGTTTTATCAAGTCACAAAAGTGAACAAAGTTAACTTAGCTTTTCATGCAGATACACTGCTGCATTTTGTTGGGAAGCTTTAGGGTTTCTTCTTGTTTTTGATGTTTAATGTCGACTGTTTGGTGAATAGGTCATGTCATAGAGGTCTAAGCCCAAAAATGTAGTTTGGAACAAGTTACAGTATAGTATGGATGCTTCTCTCACATGATGTCATAATCAAATCTGTGCTGAACATGTTCAAAATAAGTGTGGTGATTATCGTGACTCTACAGTGGGGTGAGGGCTTTTTGTTTGAATTTTCATTTTAGTTGTGCCACAGTGGCACCACCTCTGTGCCACAGAGGTCCACATGTCAGAGACTGGCACAATGAGATTCAAGAGGTTCACTGATTGTGAGGAGGAGGCCGTAAAACAAAAAAGAGAGAAACAACTCAAGTGCTGAAGTTTGGAAAGTGGTCCTTGAGAAGAGAACATCACAAAAACAGACATGACTGGACTTTTTGTTCGTTTTTTATCTGCATTCAGAGCTGTGGGCTATTTTACAACTGTGTACAGTGCATCCAGAAAGTATCACAGAGCTTCACTTTTTCCACATTTTGATATGTTACAGCCTTATTCCAAAATGGAGTAAATTCATTTTTCCCCTCAAAATTCTACTCACAACACCCCATAATGACAACATGAAAAAAACATTTTAATATTCGCAAATTTATATTAAAAAAAACAAACAAACAAATCACATGTACATAAGTATTAACAGCTCAGTACTTTGTTGATGCACCGTTGGCAGCAATTACAGACTCAAATCTTCTTGAATATGATACATCAAGCTTGGTGCACCTATCTTTGGGCAGTTTTGCCCATTCCTCTTTGCAGCACCACTCAGGTTGGATGGGGAGTCTTGGTGCACACCTATTTTCAGATCTCTCCAGAGATGCTCAATTGGATTCAGGTCTGAGAGTCCTTCAGGTGCCTTTTGACAAACTCCAGGTGGGCTGCCATGTGCCTTTTACTAAGGAGTGGCTTCTGTATGGCCACTCTACTATACAGGCCTGATTGGTGGATTGCTGCAGAGATGGTTGTCCTTCTGGAAGGTTCTCCTCTCTCCACAGAGGAATGCTGGAACTCTGACAGAGTGACCGTTGGGTTCTTGGTCAGCTCCCTGGCTAAAACCCTTCTCCCCCAATCGCTCAGTTTAGATGGGTGGCCAGCTCAAGGAAGAGTCCTGGTGGATCTGTACATCTTCCATTTATGGATGATGGAGGCCACTGTGCTCATTGCGACCTTCAAAGCAGCAGAAATGTTTTTGTGTCCTTCCCCAGATTTGTGTCTTGAGGCAATCCTGTCTGGAGGTCTACAGACAATTCCTCTATCTTCATGCTTGGTTTGTGCTCTGACATGCACTGTCAACTGTGAGACCTTATATGTAGACAAGTGTGTGTCTTTTAAAATCATGTCCAATCAAGTGAATTTACCTCAGGTGGACTCCAGTTAAGCTGTAGAAACATCTCAAGGATAATCACAGGATGCACCTGAGCTCAATTTTGAGCTTCATGACAAAGGCTGTGCATACTTAAGCACAGGTGATTTCTTAGGATTTTTTTAAAATACATTTTCAAAAATCTCAAAAACCCTTCTTCACAGTCATTATGGGGTATTGTGGGTAGAATTAAAAAATGAATTCCATCTATTTTGGAATAGGGCTGTAACATAACATAATGTGGAAAAAGTGTAGCACTACTTTCTGCATGCAGTGTAAGTGAGATAAAGATGCAAAGTGTGTTTATCAAATGCATCTTTTGACATGCTCCCATGCCAGGACTTAATCAGAGAAAAATTCAGTTTACACAGACACCTGTTTTTGAACAATATTAATATAACCAGAGGTAATTCTGGATCATTTTACAGAACATAAAATGCGCAATGGATGCAACCATTCTGCATATGGTGCATTCTAAAGCTGCAACATAATTAGGATTTCTGACCATTGTTTCACCCCAGCTCTCCATATAAAGCCTGTGTTGCCCAGATAATTTGTGCAATAAGGGATTTATCAATCAGAGCAGCTGATCTGCTCTGTGTCAGCCTGATCCCGTCAGATCTCAGAAGCTAAGCAGCGCGAGATCTGGTTAGTACTTGGATGGGAGACCTCTTTGGAACACCAGCAGCTGTGTGTTTCTCCAGGTAACACTGGAGTTGTGTCACGAAGGGCATCCGGTGTAAAACTTGTGCCAAATATCATTGCGGATCTGGTTCTATCCGCTGTGGCGACCCCGAACACAAAAAAACGGGAGCAGCCGAATGGACAACAACAAGAGATTTATCAATCAGTCATACTGAACGTATGATAAGAAGAAGAAATATTTTGCAGCTTTGGTGCTCCGGTAACCATGATTTATGTTCACCAATTAGGTCATACACCAGACCTGTTTTTAACCTAAATTTTGCTGAATGAACTGAAAACTGCATTATCAAATGAGTATGAATAATATTAAATTAAACAGTCAGCACCGGTCGGTCAGTTATCCTGTGTTGTTCGCACTCAGACTTGGTGTGGTCGTGTCTCTGTGCATCTCTGCCCCACAGACACACTCCTTTTGGAAAGCTGTAAATGAGGAAGCTTAATATAAAACATAATTTTATGTAGCAGTGAATGAGTCTTCACTCCATCACTCCACTGGAAACTGGATACATCTGTATTTTATCATTTCCCTACTTGGTCAGAACACCCCTGCAAGTCTGGCCAAATGTATGGGTGCTACCAGCCTGGATCTTGTCACAGCTCAAGCACTCACCCTAATCAAAGAAACGGGACTTTGAAGGACATAACATGCTCAGGACGGTCAAGATTATGACACGTGCCTATGAGACAAATATATTGGTGAACATTGTGGACAAATTGGTTCAGGATGTGTCTGATTGTGTCACATAGTGTGCCCTTCCAGAAAAAGCATGACCGTTCAGCACCATGGACAGCTCCTGGGAGAAAGAAAACATAAAGGACAACAATAATAAAATTCGTACCACATGCACACAGCCATTCCACAGTGCCTTAAGTCTGTCAGTTATATATATATATATATATATATATATATATATATATATACACACACACACACACAGTTGTGGTCAAAAGTTTACAGCATGGCAGAATTTTTTATTTATTGTCCATTTTTCAGAGATTATGAATGATAACACAAAAAGAAAAAAATTCACTCATGGTTAGTGGTTGTATGCAGTCCGTCTGCTTTGTGTACACTGCTGTGAAAAAGTGTTTGCCCCCTTGACCCTTTACATGTTAGATTTTTATTAGGACATCAAAAAACAAAGCAAAAATTCAGGCCTTGTATATTAGAATTCCTAAAATTATTCACTTTAAGATCACAGTGAAAGGTAATCGCGACATCATGAATTAAAAGAAACAAAAATCTAAAAGCCAAAATGATGGTGTAAATAAATAAGTGCCCCGTTTAGTATAGCACATGTAAACCATAACTTTTATACGAGGTCTATTAGAAAAGTATCAGACCTTATTATTTTGTTCAAAAACCATATGGATTTGAATCACATGTGATTGCGTCAGACAAGCTTGAACCCTTGTGCGCATGCGTGAGTTTTTCTACGCCTGTCGGTTGCGTCATTCACCTTTGAGCAGGCTTTGAGTGAGGAGTGGTCCAGCCCCCTCGTCGGATATTCATTGTCAGGAAATGGTGGAATGATTTGGGCTTTTTTTCCATCAGAGAAATTGTGGATGTGCCTGGACATGCCAGAACATGTCCTGTGAGGCTTCATCACAGCGTTGCTTTGCGCCATGTGGCACCGCCGCGACGCGCGAAGCCTCCGCTCCTCTTTCCATGACAAAAACTCCTGTAACAGTGGAATGTGCCGTTCATTTCCAAACTGGACGCTGTGTTTTATCCGGGACGTCGTCTGACTAGCACAGGAATTGTGAAAAGACGTGGACATCAGCACTTTTTCGGCACATTGAGACAGACGTGTGGAGGAATTCCGCGCGTCGCGGCGGTGCCGCATGGCGCACAGCAACGCCGTGATGAAGCCTCACAGGACATGTTCTGGCATGCCCAGGCACACCCACAATTTCTCGGATAATCACTCGATGGAAAAACCACCAACTGCTGTCTGAACGCCATCTCAAAGCCGTCCTGTGAGACCAAAACGGAGGTGGTTTTGTCTCGCTCCAGTAGCGAATCCATCGTGACGCACGAAGCCTCCGCTCGGCTTTCCATGACAAAATCTCTTGTTAAAAGTGAAATCTGCCGGAAAATGGTTGATGTCCAGCTCTTGTGATAACCAGAGAAATGGCACACGATGGTCACGGATCCAGACAGCCATCCGTTTAGAAATGAAATGGTCGTTCAGCCTGTCAGTGGTGGCTTCGGAGCGCGGCGCACCCCACAGCCGCTGGGGGCCATCCTTAAAGCGACAGTAACACTCCTTATTCTCTACCAAGCCCGTAACATTTTCACCGAAAGCCAGATAAATTTTTCTAATGGTTTCCAGCTGCCAGTCTCTAACAGTTTCTGAAAAAATTCTGATGGAAAAAAAGCCCAAATCATTCCGTCATTTCCTGGCAATGAAACAATGAACAGGGGGCTGGACCACTCCTCACTCAAAGCCTGCTCACAGGCGAATGACGCAACCGACAGCCGTGGAAAAACTCACACATGCGCACGAGGGTTCAAGCTTGTCTGACGCAATCACACGTGATTCAAATCCATATGCTTTTGAAAAAAAATAATAAGGTCGGATACTTTTCTAATAGACCTTGTATACAGTTTTCTTCTGATTGAAGATATTGTGCATAGTCCAAGTTTTGAGTGTTGCATCACCAGTTAGACAGCTTCACGATGAAGTGGTATAGAGAAGGTTTCTATAAAAAAAGAAAGAAAAAAAAAAACACTTGAAAGTTCAGCTACAATTTGCCAGAAGGCACATTCGAGATTCAAGCATAGATTTGTTGTTTTTATAAAATGTTTTTGTAAAATTATTCTCTGTGCAACTCCATTATGAAGGCAGGAGTGGTGATACACAATGCAAAACTTGCACAACGCACAATCTCTTCAATCACAGCCACAGAAGTCTATAACGTCTTCAGGGTTGTCCTGGTGTCTTGGTGGCTTTCCTCACTCTTCACCTTCTTATACAGTCACTCAGTTTTTGAGACCTATCTACTCCACACAGATTTACCATAGAGTGCTACACTGTTTGTATTTCTACATAATTCATGTAAATAATGTCCAAGACATAGTATCTTGGGAATGTTCACGTATCATCCCCTGACTTGTCTGAAAAAACTGTATATAAAAGTGATGGTTTACATGTGCTATACTAAAGGGGGCACTTACTTATTCACACCATCATTTTGGCTTTTAGATTTTTGTTTCTTTTAATTCATGATGTAGCAATTACCTTTCACTGTGAGTTTAAAGTGCATGATTTTAGGAATTTAAATATACAAGGCCTGAATTTCTGGAGAGTCAGGAGTTTTCCCGGTGGGCTGGTCCAACCTGGGGCCGTTGTGAGGGGGTGTTTAATATATGCAATACATATATGACCACCACTGTTAGGCTACACAGCAAGACACTTGGGCTGCTGTATCTTAAAGAGAAGACATTAAGTGTTATAAATGTTTTACAATCATGAAAATTGACAAGAAAATAACTTAAGACTGCTTCTTTTGCAACGCTGTTACCTTTTCCAAAACCCAAGGTAGGGACATACCATTACACGTTTAACACCCCTATGCATTCATTACAGTTAGTTCAGTCCAACCAAGCCCTGTGCGCTCAGATGGGACTACGAGCAAGTATAGGAGGAGTGGCCCGTGAGTGAAAAGATGGACAAAAAAAAGCCAGGTGGAGCTGAAAAAGCTAGATTAAGAAAAAGAAAAGCTTTGGAGGAAGATGCTGCCAAGTGTACAAAGCTCACAGATATTTTTTCAAGAAGACAGAGTGAAGAGGGAAATGGTAAATAGGGCCGTGAATAACAGGCTACATGCCTGTTATGCCCGGATGTCAGCCATATCAACATTTGTAGTACAGTACCACCTCTTCCAGCTACTTACAGACTTCACTGACTTAAGCCGGGCAGACACTGTACGATATTTTCAATCATTGTACTTGGATCCAGCTCAAACTGTGCGACAAAACCACAGGGTTTAAAAGTTCAGAGCGCACGATTCATGTTCTCACACTGTACGGCCCGATGCTCTGATGCGATCTGACTGCTCACATTGTACGTTCAAAAACCACACGTCGGGGTCGCGTTTCTTTTTAAAAAAAAATGTATTTCATGCCTGTCAGCGCGCACAGTGAGTGAAATCAGGTGGGGGGACTGAACGTATATGCGCGCGTGCACACACAGCAGACAGCAATATGATTCATGAGAGGACGGTAAAAAAAAGAAAACATAAACATTCATAACAGGTGCTGCTACTACTTCGACAGTCCTGGTGGAGGACTGTCGAAGGAATGGCTGGAGGACCAGATGCATGCCAGTGGAGGTGGGGAGCAGGGGATTTGCCAGCCATTCCCTGAACAAGGCCTACGGCACACTAGGTATAACAAGCGCCAATCGAAAGAGAGCCATTAACAGCAACGCAGAGGCTGCGGAGAAAGCGTCCAGATGGCTCTGGCTGAAGAGGGGAGAGGTGGGGGGAGTAGAATGCCACTTGGACACAGGCCGGGGTCTGATCAGCCCTGGTTGGGTCGCCTGGACGAGGGTGTCTGTTGTGAGACCCGAAACACCCAGTGACTCCAGGAAACAACACTGATGATGTGTCCAAGTTAGTGCATCAGGGGATGTTTGTAAAACTGTTAAATAAACTATATTTCATACGGAGTCTTACAGCTGTGCTCATCTGTCGTAAATCCTGTTGTTGTCTGCTGTGTGTGTGTGTGTGTGTGTGTGTGCGCGCGCACGCGCATATACGTTCAGTCGCCCTCCACCTGATTCCACTCACTGTGCACACTGATAGGCATTAACTTTAATATGATATTAGGTTACTGCGAGGGAACGCAATAAAAAAATAAAAAAAAAAAACACAAGACTTTACATGAGATCACTGTTTGCTCTTTCCGGTGTTTGCTCATGCACAGTGCGTGACGTAATTAGCATGCAGACGCTTGTAGCGCTGCTTCAACAGTGAGGAACCCTCATGAGTCACAACGGCCGACCAAAATATCAAACAGGTTTGATTTTTATCCGACCATATGATTCCCGATCAGGAGGTGGTCATGAGATGTTAAACGCAGCTCATTACTCCATGTAGACTGCACGACGTAGGACGCACGATTAAGCTGAAACTCGGCGCGATCCAAAAAATTCTCACACGAGTGAAAAATCGGCTGAAAAAGGGCCAAAAACTGCACAGTGTAAGCCCAGCAAGGTGGCGTACTGGTGAGTTAACAATACCGTTCTTGTTTTAAGTAACTAACTAACTTTTACTTTCTATTATAAGCCACCCAATTTTCACACTCAGTCAGCACATAAATGCTGGCTTTAAATGCCACAGCAGAACTCTTATTATATCTGTGCGCTGGCGTTTTGTGGGCCGGTTGGATATGAAACTCCCGGGCTGAAAAATGTTCCCAGCACGCCCCTGTGTCCTAGTAAAATTGTAATATGTAAAGGGTCACGGGGCAAACACTTTTTCATAGCACTGTAAGCCTGAGCCCATCAGATCTGCGTGCGGAATTCCTCCACGTCTGTCTCAATGTGCCGAAAAAGTGCTGATGTCCACGTCTTTTCACAATTCCTGTGCTAGTCAGACGATGTCCCGGATAAAACACAGCGCCCAGTTTGGAAATGAACGGCACATTCCACTGTTACAGGAGTTTTTGTCATGGAAAGAGGACTGGAGGCTTCGCGCGTCACGGCGGTGCCACATGGCGCAAAGCAACGCCGTGATGAAGCCTCACGGGACATGTTCTGGCATGTCCAGGCACATCCACAATTTCTCGGATAATCACTCAATGGAAAAACCACCGACAGCTGTCTGAACACCATCTCAAAGCCGTCCTGTGAGACCAAAACGGAGGTGGTTTTGTCTCGCTCCAGTAGCGAATCCATCATGACGCGCGAAGCCTCCACTCGGCTTTCCATGACAAAATCGCTTGTTAAAAGTGAAATCTGCCAGAAAATGGTTGATGTCCAGCTCTTGTGATAACCAGAGAAATGGCACACGATGGTCATGGATCCAGACAGCCATCCGTTTAGAAAAGAAATGGTCGTTCAGCCTGTCGATGGCGGCTTCGGAGCACGGCGCGCCCCACAGCCGCTGGGGGCCGTCCTTAAAGCGACAGTAACACTCCTTATTCTCTACCAAGCCCGTAACATTTTCACCGAAAGCCAGATACATTTTTCTAATGGTTTCCATCTGCCAGTCTCTAACAGTTTCTGAAAAAATTCTGATGGTAAAAAAGCCCAAATCATTCCGCCATTTCCTGGCAATGAAACAACGCTGAGGGGGCTGGACCACTCCTCACTCAAAGCCTGCTCAGAGGCGGATGACACAACCGACAGGCGTGGAAAAACTCACGCATGCTCACGAGGGTTCAAGCTTGTCTGACGCAATCACACGTGATTCAAATCCATATGGTTTTTGAAAAAAATAATAAGGTCGGATACTTTTCTAATAGACCTCGTACATGGACATCAAACTGTAAAATATTAATCAAATTGATTGGGACTCCAGAGCAACCCAAAGTGATGGTAATCAGGAACATGGAGGAACTGGACAAATACGGATAATACGGTATGATGACTCAAACATAACGCAGCACCATGACCCAGACTGGAAGAACTTATTCATCTATATCATCTACATCTGGAGACAAGAGGGATAGAATTCAAAGAATTGTTGATCATGAAAAACTGGAATTGACAACATTTAAATGCACGGATCATAATTTACTGGACTTGGAGCATGATATAGATCCTGACAATAATTGTTTCTCAAACATCAGTGACAGCTGTTGCTATTACACAGATGAACAGTTCAATCAGACCATTAAAACAGATAATAAATTATCAATAATTCATTTCAACAGCAGAAGTCTGTATGCAAACTTTAATAACATCAAGGAATATTTAAGTCAATTTAAAAAACTGTTCAATGTAATCGCTATATCAGAAACATGGACCAACGAAGATAAAGGAATGAATTTTGAACTGGATGAATATGAATTTAACTGTGTAAACAGAATAAGAGTGGAGGAGGAGTATGTGTATGTGAATAAGAACATGCATTATAAAGTAGTAGAAAATATGACAGTTGTGATTGATAACTTATTAGAATGTATAACTATTGAAATATGTGAAGGAAAAAACTAAAATGTAATAGTCAGCTGTATATATAGAGCACCAGGGTCAAGTATTGAAGCATTCACTGACTGGATGGGAGAAATGTTCTCAAAAACCAATCAAAAAGTTGTCTTCATTTGTGGTGACTTAAATATTGATCTGCTTAATCCAAACAGGCATAAAATAACAGATGAATTTATCAATACAATGTACAGCATGAGGTTATATCCAAAAATCAGTAGGCCAAGTAGAATTACATCCCATTGTGCCACCTTAATCGATAATATATTCACCAATGATATTGAAAACAATACAGTGAGTGGATTACTAATCAATGACATCAGTGACCACTTACCAGTTTTCATTGTTTATAATAGAAACCACTGGGGAAATCAGCCAGAGGAAAAACTAAAATACAGATGAAAGCAGACAGAGGAAAAGATGAATATACTGAAGTATGATTTACGGGGCAAAACTGGGAAGAGGTATAGAGCGAAGGTGATGTTGATAGAGCATACGGAGCTTTTTTAAAAATATTTACATCGCTATATGAAAAAAATTGTCCAATAAAACAATACGGTAGAAAACAAAAATTCAAAGATGGTTGACGAAAGGATTACAAAATGCATGTAAAAAGAAAACTACTCTATATAAAGAATTCATAAAACTAAGGACTAAGGAGGCAGAAAATAGATATAAGAAATATAAAAATAAGTTAACTAATATTATAAGGGTATGTAGGAAGGAATACTATAGTAAGATATTATATAATAACAAAAATAATATCAAAGGAATATGGGATACATTAAATAGCATTATTAAAAATGGTACAAAACAGCAGAGCTATCCTCAATATTTCATTGATAACAATATCAGAAAGGAGAATATGGATGAGGTGGTTAATGGCTTTAATATTTTTTATTTTTTTATTATTTGTTTTTTTTTTTGTAAATGTTGGACCTAACTTGGCAGAAAAGACTCCCGATTCATTGATATCTGAGGACTGGAATGATAATCTTATAGAGAGGAATCCCTGTTCAATGTTCCTCACAGCAGTGGAAGAAAAATAAATCATAGATATTGTTAACAATTGCAAATACAAAACATCTACTGATTTAAATGAAATTGACATGATAGTTGTAAAACAGGTCATTGAAGGGATTTCAGAACCATTAACATATATTTGTAATTTGTCATTTCAAACCGGTACATTTCTCAATGAAATGAAAATAGCCGAAGTTGTACCACTGTATAACACTGGGGATAGACACCACTTCACAAATTATAGGCCTGTTTCTTTGCTTCCACAATTTTCCAAAATATTTGAAAAATTATTCAACAATAGATTAGATAAATTACTTATTGACAGTCAATATGGATTTAGAGCAAATAGTTCAACATCACTGGCATTAATAGAATCAGTTGAGGAGATCACAAATGCCATAGATCATAAATTACATTCAGTTGGACTATTATAGACTATATAGACCTTAACAAAAGCTTTCGACACAATCAATCATGATATATTAATCAATAAATTTGAACGGTATGGGATCAGTGTTGCACTGGGTGAGAAGTTATTTGAGTAACAGAAAACAATTTGTGAAGTTGGGGGAATATACATCATCATGCTTGGACATTGCTTGTGGTGTCCCACAGGGTCAGTATTGGGTCCGAAACTCTTTTTACTTTATATAAATGATATTTTTAATGTGTCCAAGATATTAAAATTTGTATTATTTGCAGATGACACAAGTATTTTTTGTTCTGGGGGGGGGTGTTGCAGAAACTACTAAGGAACATCACTACAGAAATGGGAAAGCTGAAAATGTGGTTTGACAGTAATAAATTATCATTAAACTTAAGTAAAACAAAATATATGTTATTTGGCAATTGTAATAAAGACATACAAGTACAGTTACAAGTACAGGGGGTGGATATTGAAAGAGTATATGAAACTAAGTTTCTTGGGGTGATAATTGATGATAAAATAAACTGAAAGTCTCATATAAAACATATACAGAGCAAACTGTCAAGAAGCATTTCAGTTCTGAACAAAGTTAAATACATTCTGGACCACAACTCACTCCACATTCTCTATTGCTCACTGATCTTACCATATTTACACTAATGTGCAGAGGTCTGGGGCAATAATTATAAATGTACAACACAACCATTATTCATACTGCAGAAAAGAACTATAAGAATAATTCATAATACTGGTTATAGAGACCACACAAATTCACCATTCTTAAAATCAAACATTTTCAAATTTGCTGATCTGGTTCATTTCCAATCAGTACAAATTGTATATAAAGCAATAAACAATTTACTTCCTGGAAATATTAAAACATGTTCTTTAATAGAGTAGGGGATTATAATCTGAGGGGGGGGGGAGTTTAACTTAAAACATCAGTGGGTACGTACAACATTAAAAGGTTTTTGTATTTCTGTTTGTGGAGTGAGGATGTGGAACAGATTGAGGGTGGAGATCAAGCAATGTCCAAGCATGAACCAGTTTAAGCAGCGGTATAGGTACATGGTTTTTTCTAGGTATAAGGAGGAGGAAGGGTGGTGAGGGTTAGGGTGTTTTGTTGATCATCGTTTAGTTGTGTGCACTTTGTTTTTCTATCTTGTAAATATGTAGTATAAAATCACATGCACTGCATATGTATGTAGGTATGTGTGTATGTAGGTATGTGTACAACCCCTGGCAAAAATTATGGAATCACCGGCCTCGGAGGATGTTCATTCAGTTGTTTAATTTTGTAGAAAAAAAGCAGATCACAGACATGACACAAAACTAAAGTCATTTCAAATGGCAACTTTCTGGCTTTAAGAAACACTATAAGAAATCAAGAAAAAAACACTGTGGCAGTCAGTAACGGTTACTTTTTTAGACCAAGCAGAGGAAAAAAAAATATAGAATCACTCAATTCTGAGGAAAAAATTATGGAATCACCCTGTAAATTTTCATCCCCAAAACTAACACCTGCATCATATCATATCAGATCTGCTCGTTAGTCTGCATCTAAAAAGGAGTGAACACACCTTGGAGAGCTGTTGCACCAAGTGGACTGACATGAATCATGGCTCCAACACGAGAGATGTCAATTGAAACAAAGAAGAGGATTATCAAACTCTTAAAAGAGAGTAAATCATCATGCAATGCTGCAAAAGATGTTGGTTGTTCACAGTCAGCTGTGTCTAACCTCTGGACCAAATACAAACAACACGGGAAGGTTGTTAAAGGCAAACATACTGGTAGACCAAGGAAGACAAAGCGTCAAGACAGAAAACTTAAAGCAATATGTCTCAAAAATTGAAAAATGTACAACAAAACAAATGAGGAACGAATGGGAGGAAACTGGAGTCAACGTCTGTGACCGAACTGTAAGAAACCGCCTAAAGGAAATGAGATTTACATACAGAAAAGCTAAACGAAAGGCATCATTAACACCTAAACACAAAAAACAAGGTTACAATGGGCTAAGGAAAAGCAATTGTGGACTGTGGATGACTGGATGAAAGTCATATTCAGTGATGAATCTCGAATCTGCATTGGGCAAGGTGATGATGCTGGAACTTTTGTTTGGTGCCTTTCCAATGAGATTTATAAAGAATACTGCCTGAAGACAACATGTAAATTTCCACAGTCATTGATGATATGGGGCTGGATGTCAGGTAAAGGCACTGGGGAGATGGCTGTCATTACATCATCAATAAATGCACAAGTTTATGTTGATATTTTGGACAATTGAAAGGATGTTTGAGGATGATGAAATCATTTTTCAAGATGATAATGCATCTTGCCATAGAGCAAAAACTGCAAAAACATTCCATGCAAAAAGACACATAGGGTCAATGTCAATGAGCAGATTTGATTTGATGCAGGTGTTAATTTGGGGGATGAAAATTTACAGGGTGATTCCATAATTTTTTCCTCAGAATTGAGTGATTCCATATTTTTTTCCTCTGCTTGGTCTAAAAAAGTAACCGTTACTGACTGCCACAATCTTTTTTTCTTGATTTCTTATAGTGTTTCTTAAAGCCAGAAAGTTGCCATTTGAAATGACTTTAGTTTTATGTCATGTCTGTGATCTGCTTTTTTTCTACATTCTTACTGTGAATCTCACCACTGCATAGGTGTCAACCTGACTGCAGAATGGCAAAAAGGGTGCAGGTTTCTTTGTAACCACCAACTCCACCAAGTGATTTCACTGATTAACAATTGATGGGGTGAGCAGATGGATGAGTTCATCAATGAGTTTTCTCACTTCCACCCTTCTAGTTTTCCTCTTCTCCTGCTTTCTGTTTACATGTTCTCTTCCACTCCTTTTTCTTTGCCCAGCAGCAACCCAATTTCCACTGGCACCCTGTTGTGCAGCAGCACGGGTGGTGGTCATTGTTAACCCGAGCCTCAACCGATCTAGTAATTCAATTTGTACTCTGCATGGTTATTTTGGCTTGTTTTATGCCAGATGCCCTTCCTGACACAACCCTACTCATTTATCTGGGCTTGGGACTGGCACTCAGACTGTACTGGCTACATGTGGCTGAGTTATTGGCCATGTCATTCACTTGACTATATTGCTTATTACATTATTTATTTCATACTTTAAACTATTTTTATTGCAAAACATTCCCCATTGAGGTTTGTTTGACATAGCACACCCGTGTGATTGTTATCCTACCTGTCCAGTAGACATCCAGCAAAAAAAATAATGTGAAATATGTCCAGATTTAATCCACAGTTCTTCTCAGTGGGATCTTTGATGGCTTTTGTTCGTTGCTATGGTTTTTGTTTATTTTTAGATATTATTTGGGCACTTTCAGTCACAGCTGAAGGTTTCCATGTTTCTTTGGCTCCATGATGCAAACAAGCAGATGGAGCAAAGCAGTGCTGTTTGATGTCCAAACAGCATGCTAGGAAACTGAGTTCCCCAGTGATTTGTGGCATCTGGTTGCTGTATTTTCATTCACGCTGGTCAAAATCCAAAATTACTTCCAGATGAGCAAATTTTGAGCATATTGGTGATATCAGATGATTTTCATTGAATAAGGTGTCAAAATCCTTTACATGACTTGAATAAACAAATAAAAAAAAAATGGATTACGTCTTTAAATTATCCAAGATGATGAGTTGAAAGGAAGAGACACCAGTGAAGAAAGGTCCTTTCAACAGCATGCACTTAAGTGAAATATATAATTACTGAACTTAAAAGGAGAGAAAAGACAATAAATAATAAATGTTTCAGTGCAATGTCTCATGAAGAAGAGACAAAATCAAGCCTCCCATTATAACTGCAAGATTTAATTATGGAGATGTGTATGCATCCAGACTAACGTCTCACGACGGGTAACACCACTTCGAGTCCAAAGAAAATTCTAATTGCACTCCACTCAGTGGCAAAATTACCCGTTTTTAACATTCCAGTAGCATCAAGTACTGCAGCGAGGGCCCTTGTAATCATCATAATGCTAACCTTTCCAGAACATGGTCCCGAAAGGTTTAGCTCCAGAAAGTTAACTTGTTAACTTTGGAGAGCTGCAGCAGCAAACTGTAAAACTCTGCTTGATTCAGTGTTCTTGATGAGTTGTGGACTGATACATTTCCTGAAGTATCAAAAATAATACATGTTGACTTGTTTCAGCTTCTAAGGCATGAGAATTTACTCATTTATTTTTATTTTTTACAGATAAAATGGTTTATGGATAAAGGGAAAAGTTATATGCCCAAGTGGATGAGGTTAAGTGAGTATCTCGAGGTCTTGTTCACAAGTAGGGCTAAGTTGGAGCGTGAGATCGATGGATGCATTGGGGTGGCAATTGATGTTTTAAGGACATTGCACCACACCATCGTGGTCGATAAGGAACTGAGCCAGAAGGCAAGATTCAATTTACCAGTCGGTTTATGCCCCTATCCTCACCTACGGTCATGAAATTTAGGAAATGACTGAAGGAATAAGAAGGCAGATCTCAGATGATTATGATGAATGTGGCCAAGTGGTTAATGCGCTTAGTTTCAGTGCAGAAGGTTCCAGGTTCAAATCCCACCCCTGCCACATGTGGCAGGGGAGGTGATGGTCTAGTGGTTAAGGTGTTGGGCTTGAGTCCAGAAGATCATGGGTTCAAATCCCCGCCTGACTGGAAAATCACTAAGGGCCCTTGGGCAAGGCCTTTAATCCCCTGTTGCTCCCGGTGTGTAGTGAGCGCCTTGTATGGCAGCACCCTGACATCGGGGTGAATGTGAGGCATAATTGTAAAGCGCTTTGAGCGTCTGAAGCAGATGGAAAAGCGCTATATAAATGCAGTTAAAAATGCATTTAATTACAGCCTCAAGTCTTCTTGAATATGATGCCACAAGCTTGATGCACCTATCTTTGGGCAGTTTGGTCCATTCCTCTTTGCAGCACCTCTCAAGCTCTATCAGGTTGGATGGAAAGCATTGGTGCACAGACATTTTCAGATCTCTCCAGAGATTTTCAATCAGATTCAGGTCTGGGCTCTGGCTGGGCCACTCAAGGACAATCACAGAGTTGTCCTGAAACCACTCCTTTGGTATCTTGGCTGTGTGTTTAGGGTCATTGTCCTGCTGAAAGATGAACAGTCACCCCACACTGAGGTCAAGAGTGCTCTGGAGCAGGTTTTCATCCAGGATGTCTCTGTACATTGCCGCATTCATCTTTCCCTCAATCCTGACTAGTCTCCCAGTTCCTGCTGCTGAAAAACATCCCCACAGCATGATGCTGCCACCACCATGCTTCACTGTAGGGATGGTGCCTGGTTTCCTCCAAACATGACGCCTGACATTCACACCAAAGAATTCAATCTCTGTTTCTGACCAGAGAATTTTGTGTCTCGTGATCTGAGTCCTTCAGGTGCCTTTTGTCAAACTCCAGGTGGGCTGCCATGTGCCTTTTAGTAAGGAGTGGCTTCATTCTGGGCACTCTACCATACAGGCCTGATTGGTGGATTGCTGCAGAGATGGATGTGGTTGGCTCTCACTGCGGTATTGTATCACTTCCTGTTCCGGAGCACAGCAGTGTTTTTCTGTATCTGTTAGCTGTTTAATCTGCGCAGTTAGATTGATCTAGTTATCTAGATTACAATTTGTTTCCCAGTGTAATCTTTACGTGCCTTAACTAAAGCACTCCTTCTGCTGAATCACCTCTAAATTATTTACACATTATTCACTTTGCGTGTTTTTAGGAATCCGCTAGCTTAGCGTAGCTACTAGCTCTTAGCCGATTTAGCATGGCGGCTTCTCCTGTCTCTCCCGCACTTTTCTGCTCTGGGTGTGAAATGTTTAGTTATTCCTCGGCCTCCTTTAGCAGTAACGGTACTTGTAATAAGTGTAGCTTATTCGTAGCTTTGGAGGCCAGGCTGGGCGAATTGGAGACTCGGCTCCGCACCGTGGAAAATTCTACAGCTAGCCAGGCCCCTGTAGTCGGTGCGGACCAAGGTAGCTTAGCCGCCGTTAGTTACCCCCTGGCAGCTGGGAAAGCAGGCTGACTGGGTGACTGTGAGGAGGAAGCGTAGTTCTAAACAGAAGCCCTGTGTACACCGCCAACCCGTTCACATCTCTAGCTGTTTTTCCCCACTCGACGACACACCCGCCGAGGATCAAACTCTGGTTATTGGCGACTCTGTTTTGCGAAATGTGAAGTTAGCAACACCAGCAACCATAGTCAATTGTCTTCCGGGGGCCAGAGCAGGCGACATTGAAGGAAATTTGAAACTGCTGGCTAAGGCTAAGCGTAAATTTGGTAAGATTGTAATTCACGTCGGCAGTAATGATACCCGGTTACACCAATCGGAGGTCACTAAAATTAACATTAAATCGGTGTGTAACTTTGCAAAAACAATGTCGGACTCTGTAGTTTTCTCTGGGCCCCTCCCCAATCAGACCGGGAGTGACATGTTTAGCCGCATGTTCTCCTTGAATTGCTGGCTGTCTGAGTGGTGTCCAAAAAATGAGGTGGGCTTCATAGATAATTGGCAAAGCTTCTGGGGAAAACCTGGTCTTGTTAGGAGAGACGGCATCCATCCCACTTTGGATGGAGCAGCTCTCATTTCTAGAAATCTGGCCAATTTTCTTAAATCCTCCAAACCGTGACTATCCAGGGTTGGGACCAGGAAGCAGAGTTGTAGTCTTACACACCTCTCTGCAGCTTCTCTCCCCCTGCCATCCCCTCATTACCCCATCCCCGTAGAGACGGTGCCTGCTCCCAGACTACCAACAACCAGCAAAAATCTATTTAAGCATAAAAATTCAAAAAGAAAAAATAATATAGCACCTTCAACTGCACCACAGACTAAAACAGTTAAATGTGGTCTATTAAACATTAGGTCTCTCTCTTCTAAGTCCCTGTTGGTAAATGATATAATAATTGATCAACATATTGATTTATTCTGCCTTACAGAAACCTGGTTACAGCAGGATGAATATGTTAGTTTAAATGAGTCAACACCCCCGAGTCACACTAACTGTCAGAATGCTCGTAGCACGGGCCGAGGCGGAGGATTAGGAGCAATCTTCCATTCCATCTTATTAATTAATCAAAAACCCAGACAGAGCTTTAATTCATTTGAAAGCTTGACTCTTAGTCTTGTCCATCCAAATTGGAAGTCCCAAAAACCAGTTTTATTTGTTATTATCTATCGTCCACCTGGTCGTTACTGTGAGTTTCTCTGTGAATTTTCAGACCTTTTGTCTGACTTAGTGCTTAGCTCAGATAAGATAATTATAGTGGGCGATTTTAACATCCACACAGATGCTGAGAATGACAGCCTCAACACTGCATTTAATCTATTATTAGACTCTATTGGCTTTGCTCAAAAAGTAAATGAGTCCACCCACCACTTTAATCATATCTTAGATCTTGTTCTGACTTATGGTATGGAAATAGAAGACTTAACAGTATTCCCTGAAAACTCCCTTCTGTCTGATCATTTCTTAATAACATTTACATTTACTCTGATGGACTACCCAGCAGTGGGGAATAAGTTTCATTACACTAGAAGTCTTTCAGAAAGTGCTGTAACTAGGTTTAAGGATATGATTCCTTCTTTATGTTCTCTAATGCCATATACCAACACAGTGCAGAGTAGCTACCTAAACTCTGTAAGTGAGATAGAGTATCTCGTCAATAGTTTTACATCCTCATTGAAGACAACTTTGGATGCTGTAGCTCCTCTAAAAAAGAGAGCTTTAAATCAGAAGTGCCTGACTCCGTGGTATAACTCACAAACTCGTAGCTTAAAGCAGATAACCCGTAAGTTGGAGAGGAAATGGCGTCTCACTAACTTAGAAGATCTTCACTTAGCCTGGAAAAAGAGTCTGTTGCTCTATAAAAAAGCCCTCCGTAAAGCTAGGACATCTTTCTACTCATCACTAATTGAAGAAAATAAGAACAACCCCAGGTTTCTTTTCAGCACTGTAGCCAGGCTGACAAAGAGTCAGAGCTCTATTGAGCTGAGTATTCCATTAACTTTAACTAGTAATGACTTCATGACTTTCTTTGCTAACAAAATTTTAACTATTAGAGAAAAAATTACTCATAACCATCCCAAAGACGTATTGTTATCTTTGGCTGCTTTCAGTGATGCCGGTATTTGGTTAGACTCTTTCTCTCCGATTGTTCTGTCTGAGTTATTTTCATTAGTTACTTCATCCAAACCATCAACATGTTTATTAGACCCCATTCCTACCAGGCTGCTCAAGGAAGCCCTACCATTATTTAATGCTTCGATCTTAAATATGATCAATCTATCTTTGTTAGTTGGCTATGTACCACAGGCTTTTAAGGTGGCAGTAATTAAACCATTACTTAAAAAGCCATCACTTGACCCAGCTATCTTAGCTAATTATAGGCCAATCTCCAACCTTCCTTTTCTCTCAAAAATTCTTGAAAGTGTAGTTGTAAAACAGCTAATTGATCATCTGCAGAGGAATGGTCTATTTGAAGAGTTTCAGTCAGGTTTTAGAATTCATCATAGTACAGAAACAGCATTAGTGAAGGTTACAAATGATCTTCTTATGGCCTCAGACAGTGGACTCATCTCTGTGCTTGTTCTGTTAGACCTCAGTGCTGCTTTTGATACTGTTGACCATAAAATTTTATTACAGAGATTAGAGCATGCCATAGGTATTAAAGGCACTGCGCTGCAGTGGTTTGAATCATATTTGTCTAATAGATTACAATTTGTTCATGTAAATGGGGAATCTTCTTCACAGACTAAAGTTAATTATGGAGTTCCACAAGGTTCTGTGCTAGGACCAATTTTATTCACTTTATACATGCTTCCCTTAGGCGGTATTATTAGACGGTATTG
Source organism: Thalassophryne amazonica (assembly GCF_902500255.1). NCBI lineage: Eukaryota > Metazoa > Chordata > Actinopteri > Batrachoidiformes > Batrachoididae > Thalassophryne > Thalassophryne amazonica. Next base: position 91,771,960 of record NC_047114.1, on the reverse strand, counting down.
CTTAAATTTTCATTGTTACGCAGATGATACCCAGCTTTATCTATCCATGAAGCCAGAGGACACACACCAATTAGCTAAACTGCAGGATTGTCTTACAGACATAAAGACATGGATGACCTCTAATTTCCTGCTTTTAAACTCAGATAAAACTGAAGTTATTGTACTTGGCCCCACAAATCTTAGAAACATGGTGTCTAACCAGATCCTTACTGTGGATGGCATTACCCTGACCTCTAGTAATACTGTGAGAAATCTTGGAGTCATTTTTGATCAGGATATGTCATTCAAAGCGCATATTAAACAAATATGTAGGACTGCTTTTTTGCATTTACGCAATATCTCTAAAATCAGAAAGGTCTTGTCTCAGAGTGATGCTGAAAAATTAATTCATGCATTTATTTCCTCTAGGCTGGACTATTGTAATTCATTATTATCAGGTTGTCCTAAAAGTTCCCTAAAAAGCCTTCAGTTAATTCAAAATGCTGCAGCTAGAGTACTGACGGGGACTAGAAGGAGAGAGCATATCTCACCCATATTGGCCTCTCTTCATTGGCTTCCTGTTAATTCTAGAATAGAATTTAAAATTCTTCTTCTTACTTATAAGGTTTTGAATAATCAGGCCCCATCTTATCTTAGGGACCTCGTAGTACCATATCACCCCAATAGAGCGCTTCGCTCTCAGACTGCAGGCTTACTTGTAGTTCCTAGGGTTTGTAAGAGTAGAATGGGAGGCAGAGCCTTCAGCTTTCAGGCTCCTCTCCTGTGGAACCAGCTCCCAATTCAGATCAGGGAGACAGACACCCTCTCTACTTTTAAGATTAGGCTTAAAACTTTCCTTTTTGCTAAAGCTTATAGTTAGGGCTGGATCAGGTGACCCTGAACCATCCCTTAGTTATGCTGCTATAGACATAGACTGCTGGGGGGTTCCCATGATGCACTGAGTGTTTCTTTCTCTTTTTGCTCTGTATGCACCACTCTGCATTTAATCATTAGTGATCGATCTCTGCTCCCCTCCACAGCATGTCTTTTTCCTGGTTCTCTCCCTCAGCCCCAACCAGTCCCAGCAGAAGACTGCCCCTCCCTGAGCCTGGTTCTGCTGGAGGTTTCTTCCTGTTAAAAGGGAGTTTTTCCTTCCCACTGTAGCCAAGTGCTTGCTCACAGGGGGTCGTTTTGACCGTTGGGGTTTTACATAATTATTGTATGGCCTTGCCTTACAATATAAAGCGCCTTGGGGCAACTGTTTGTTGTGATTTGGCGCTATATAAAAAAAATTGATTGATTGATTGATTGATTGATTGATGGTTGTCCTTCTGGAAGATTCTCCTCTCTCCACAGAGGAATGCTAGCGCTCTGAAAGAGTGACAGTTGGGTTCTTGGTCACCTCCCTGAGTAAGGTCTTTCTCTCCCGATCACTCAGTTTAGACAGGTGGCCAGCTCTAGGAAAAGTCCTGGTGGAACCGAACTTCTTCCATTTACAGATGATGGAGATCTCTGTGCTCACTGGGACCTTCAATGCAGCAGAAATGTTTCTGTACCCTTCCCTGGATTTGTGCCTTGAGACAACCCTGTCTTGGAGGTCTACAGACAATTCCTTTGACTTCATGCTTGGTTTGTGCTCTGACACACTGTCAACTGTGGGACCTTATATGTAGACAGGTGTGTGTCTTTCCAAATCATGTTCAATCAACTGAATTTACCCCAGGTAATGATTATTATTATTAATAATAATAATAATAATAATAATAATAATAATAATAATAATAATAATAATAATAATAATAATAATAAATTTGCAAAAATAAAAAAACTTTTTCACATTGTTAATATGGGGTATTGTGTGGAATAAAGCTGTCGATGGAATAAAGATGTGAAGATGCTTCCTTGTTCAGGGTCGGATGAACGGAGCAGACCCTAAATAAGCAAGTTTTGCAGTGAGAGGAAAATGAAGTGCCTAGAAGAACCCCACGCAGACACAGCAAAATGCAAACTCCACAGAAAGGACCAGGTGGGAAGCAATCCCATGACCTTCTTGCTGTGAGCCAACAGTCCTAAACACTAAGTCACCCAAAAAATATGGTTTTAAACATAAACGTGTTGAAACTAGTGGGGAAAAAAGAGACCCCCCCCAAATTTATCACCTCTTCTAGGGAATCCCAGTGAATGCAGAAAAAACACTGAATTACATTAAAAGTGGTTCCAAAATTCACTCATAGCCACTGCAGGATGACAGAATTTTATTTCATCACTAAACGCTGTGCAAATACTTACATTATTGAACCATTAAACATGTGCGGTGTGTTTAGCAGAATCTCCTACAATATTTCATCAGGACCCGGTTGCAACACGTGAACTGTAGCTCCTGTAGTGTGTTGAAAACTCTGCTCCCTACGTTTCCTACAGCTAGGATAAGCGTAAGCGATTTGTCTCCGTAATTACCACCTTATTTCTACAGCAGTGTGAAAAACCTCCGTGGCCTTCGAGTACCATTACAATATCTGATTTTAGTGTTCTTAACACAGAGATACACTAAGCGGTAAACGATGCAGACTTTGTCTCCCTGCAGAGAAACACACAGACTACTGCAGCGGATTTACGGAAGCCCTTGTGAGCTAATTATGTTATATTCTGGGCAAAATTTGTCAAAATAAATCACCACAAAAAACAATAGCAGTTGAAATACAATTTCTCTTCGTTCTCAAGTGTCCTCCTCTGTCCCCGAGCGAAAGCAGTAAAATATTTTCTGTGTGTGTGTGTGTGTGTGTGTGTGTGTGTGTGTGTGTGTGTGTGTGTGTGTGTGTGTGTGTGTGTGTGTGTGTGTGTGTGTGTGTGTGTGATGTACATGTATAGAGCACAATTCTCTCAGTTTATTTTTAAGAACATTATAAATCCCGTTGCTCACACTGGAGGCACTCCGCTCATGCTAGCATTAGCCCATTAGCACCACATTATGTGATGCCCACTAGCATCATGTTATGTGACACTAGTGAGTTTTCAAGCTAACATTAGCTCATTAGTGCCGCGGTATGTGACACTAGTGAGTTTTGGAGCTAATGTTACCCTATTAACATCATGTTATGTAAAGCTAGCAAGGTTTCAAGACATGTGAATCACTGATTCAAGGTGCTCCCCTCGCTTAGGTCCTCAGCCTCAACAAGTATGTATTTTTATTGAGAGCATTATAAAATCCAATTGCTCATAATGAAGGCACTCAGCTCATGCTAATGCTAGGTGTAATGTCAAGTGGGTGGTATCAAGCCAAGCTAGTGCCAAGCCAATTATACAACATAGCATATATATAGACTGTAACTTTGCTAAAATAAGGAAACAGTGCAGCAACAAAATGACAGCATTTACCAATTGTGAACTGCAAGTGAATTTACATATGTTCAATAGATTATTGATTCAATAGATTATAGACCAATTTATTGGCTGTGATCATAATAAAGTATATTTTATTGATCAACTCATATTTCCTAAATACTATTACAAAAGAAACCTATTGAAGTAGTTCATTCAGCATCCTCACCAGATTCCTGATCCACCTCAACTGCCTCCTTTCAGTTTGAAGAAGCAGCTGCTTGACTTTGAGTCCCTCCTGGATAATTGAGCTTCACAACCTGTCCAGGAGTGCAAACCCAGATGCCCAACAAAGAAATCTCATTTCCACCATTTACAGTGAGGAAAATAAGTATTTGAACACCCTGCGATTTTGCAAGTTCTCCCACTTAGAAATTATGCAGGGGTCTGAAATTTTCATTTTAGGTGCATGTCCACTGTGAGAGACATAATCTAAAAAAAAAAAAAAAAAAAATCTGGAAATCACAATGTATGATTTTTTTTAATATAATTTATTTGTATGTTACTGCTGCAAATAAGTATTTGAACACCTACCAACCAGTAAAAATTCTGTCTCTCACAGACCTGTTAATTTTTCTTTAAGAAGCCCTCTTATAATTGCACCTGTTTGAACTTGTTAACTGTATAAAAGACACCTGTTCACACACTCAATCAATCACACTCCAACCTGTCCACCATAGCCAAGACCAAAGAGCTGTCTAAGGACACCAGGGACAAAACTGTAGACCTGCACAAGGCTGGGATGGACTACAGGACAACAGGCATGCAACTTGGTAGAAGACAACAATTGTTATGATTATTTATTAGAAAGTGGAAGAAACACAAGATGACTGTCAATCTTCCTCGGTCTGGGATTCCATGCAAGATCTCACTTTGTGGGGTAAGGATGATTCTGAGAAAGCTCAGAACTACACAGGAGGACCTGGTCAATGACCTGAAGAGAGCTGGGACCACAGTCACAAAGATTACATTAGTAACACATGATGCTGTCATGGTTTAAAATCCTGCAGGGCAGCAAGGTCCCCCTGCTCAAGCCAGCACATGTACAGGCCCGTTTGAAGTTCACCAGTGACCATCTGGATGATCCAGAGGAGGCATGGGAGAAGGTCATGTGGTCAGATGAGACCAGAATAGAGCTTTTTGGAATCAACTCCACTTACCATGTTTAGAGGATGAGAACAACCCCAAGAAAACCATCCCAACCGTGAAGCATGGGGGTGGAAACATCATACTCTGGGGGTGCTCTTCTGCAAAGGGGACAGGACGACTGCACCGTATTGAAGGGAGGATGGATGGGGTCATGTATTGCGAGATTTTGGCGAACAACCTCCTTCCCTCAGTAAGAGGATTGAAGATGGGTCATGGCTGTGTCTTCAGCATGACAATGACCCAAAACACACAGTCAGGGCAACTAAGGAGGGGCTCTGTAAGAAGCATTTCAAGGTCCTGGAGTGGCCTGGCCAGTCTCCAGACCTGAAGTCTATAGAAAACCTTTGGAGGGAGCTGAAACCCCAAACCTGAAAGATCTAGAGAAGATCTGTATGAAGGAGTGGACCAAAATCCCTGCTGCAGTGTGTGAAAACCTGGTGAAAAACTACAGGAAACGTTTGACCTCTGTAATTGCAAACAAAGGCTACTGTACCAAATATTAACATTGATTTTCACAGGTGTTCAAATACTTATTTGCAGCTTAACATACAAATAAATTATAAAAAAAAAAATCATACATTGTGATTTCTGGATTTTATTTTATTTTTTTAAATTATGTCTCTCACAGTGGACATGCACCTAAGATGAAAATTTCAGACCCCTCCATGATTTCTAAGTGGGAGAACTTGCAAAATCGCAGGGTGTTCATTATACTTATTTTCCTCACTGTATATCCGTGACCTTATTCTTTCAGTCATTACTCATGACCACAGGTGAGAATAGGTCTGTAAATCAAATGGTAAATTGAAAGCCTCACCTTCCGGCGCAGATCCTTCTTCATCACGATGGTCCGGTACAACGTCTGTAAAACCTCAGATGCCGCCCCAATCCAACTATCAATCTCAAGCTCCAATGTACCTCCACTTGTGAACAAGACCCAGAGATACTTAAACTCTTCCAATTTCGAACAGAAATTAATAAATTGACTAAAATAAATATTTAGTATTTTTATTTGGAGGAATTTCAGATAAAGCAGAGGTATCCACGGGGACTGCGCTTGTATCGAATCAAGTGTAATCTCCCTTTATTTCCAGCCTACTAAACGTTTGACACCTTCACACTGCAGCTTGTCCTTTTGTGGTGAGACGGGGGGAAAAAAAAGACTTTTTTTTGTTCACTGCTTTGGAGAGGTGAGTGCCAACATTGTTACCGTGTGTTTTGATTGATGGGTCTTCTTTTCAAAAATGTAATCACAGCGTTTATTAGGTGAGAGGATTTGCCACGTCAGGTGAACGACGGCATCCTTTTCATGATGGCTGCTTCCAGATCCTGACTGTCATTGTATGTGACAGCAGCACCGGCATCCACGTCGCTTTTGGCTTGGTGCCGGTTGCTCCCCCGCCATCAGTACTCTTCACTGACAGTTTGACACCAAAAGATGCTTTGTTTTTATCTTCAAAAACTGCTCTTCATCCTGTTCTTTATGTTTCCCTTGTTATGGCTTTCATGATAATCACGCTCCCCTAAATTTAGGCATCACAAAGATGCTTTTCTGCTCATTTTAATGAACTGCACGTACCCCATTATTGAGAAATAAACAGCGGGGTGTAGACAAGGTGGCCGGGCCACTAATTTAAACTTTATTACGCTCCACGTATGTAACAATTTATTAATCATAGGAACGCTTTGTTGAGATAATATTTTAAGTGTAATCTTGACTCTGAGAAATGAGGCTGCAGCCTCAGTGCAACATCATTTAAAACCAAAGATCCAAAACAAAATCCTGCACAACAGAAAGTACTGCTGAAGTAACAACTGTCAGGTTAGGACGTTTGTCTAAAGCCTAGTTTACACATAGACGGTTTTGTCGGCGGGCAGTACTTAGACCGAAGTTCGCGGTAGTTCCGGCTGTTTTCGTGGTGGAAAGGGGCGGAGCATTTCACCGGCGTTTGGCCAGCATACTAACCACAAATACGCGGATAAAACGCCACTAAATCCACCGAATAAAGCGACGTTTTGACGCCGTAGCATCTGGCACACGTCAGGCAACGGGGGTTAATACCCAGTTCTATCCTTTACAATCGCAGGTTAAGACGCGCGTGAGAACGGCGGTGTTCTGCTGCCACCGATAATGCCCTGTGTACCTCTGGATTTATCCAGGCAAATCCTGCATTACTCCAGGAACCTTTGCATATAGGCACCGCCCGCAGAGTATAATAGGCTGAAGCCTCTGTCACTGCAGGGGGAGGGAGCTCATACTCAGCCTTTTGTTCTCCTTCCTTTTACCCTCCTCAACGTGTTGCTCGTCTCCACCACAGACCTCTCCTCTGCTTCTGAACCAGACCTCTTGGTAAGTCCTTGCCGCTGCCAATTTTCTTTTACTGGAGCTTCTCTGCAAAAATATCTGGAGCTGGCCGCGAGTTAGAGGCCTGCATGCAGCGCACTAGCATTTTTATATTGACCGCCGTCTATCGGCCGTTTCAAACGCCATTAACCGGGAGGTGGCGTAGAATGGCGTACTGTCCGCTAGCGCCGCCGTTTTGTCTGCCTCTGTCGCCGGTTAAAACGCCCTTGAGGACGCTGATGTGGGCTCTATCACCATTTTACGCGCCATTGATTAGGGATACAACGCCGGCCGCCAATTACGGCGGTGTAAACTGCGGCACTACAGGAAGGGGCAGGATGAAACGGCAATTAAAAAGTATCAAACGCCGTAGTTCATGTTGTCTTCATCGTCACGCGAATTCTCCGGGAGCGCTCCCGGAATTATTCGACATGTTAAATAATTTTTTCTACGATTCCAGGTAAAGCCGGAACTAAGCCACGCCCCCTAGTGCCGACGTTAACAGCGGCGTGTGATCCTTAAGATGGCCAAAACTCTTCCGGGACGCTTCCGGGAGCTCTTACTGTCTATGTGTAAATGGGCTTGAGACCAAACTAGAGATTAACACATTAACATGACTGAATTCCACCCCCACCCCAAAAAACCACAAGCATACATTCATTCATTCATTCATCTTCTACCGCTTAGTCCAATTAAGGGTCGCGGGGGGCTGGAGCCTATCCCAGCAGTCATAGGGAGCAAGGTGGGGTACACCCAGGACAGGACGCCAGTCTGTCACAGGGCCACAAACAGACAAACAAACACAGACACACACACACACACACACACCTATGGACAATTTCAAAGATTCCAATCCACCTAACCCACATGTCTTTGGATGTGGGAGGAAACCAGAGCACCCGGAGGAAACCCACGCAAACATTTGGAGAACATGCAAACTCCACACAGAAAGGCCACGGGAATTGAACCCACGACCTTCTCGCTGTGAGGCAACTGTGCTAACCACTAAGCCACCGTGCTGCCCCACAAGCATACAACAGAAAGATAATGTTGTGTCGCCTACGTGTGTTCCAAAACGCCGCCACCTTATTGGTTTCCAGCCTTGGTCACTAGTCTTCCCGTGCTGATGCTGAACCCACACCAACGCTGGACAACTGTCAACAGTCTCGTTTGAGAGCGGGCACTAAAGGGTTAAAATATGACGCATATGATGCAGTAATCCTTCTTCCGGGGACAGCCCTCATATGTCCCCATCAGAAACATGGCACTTTCTCTGAGTTTTTGGGCAAATTACATGGCAAAAAAGTGAAAATGCAAAGAAAAAGTGAAGATGTGGTGGAAAAGTGGACATGTTTTGCGGAATGTTTATGACCCTGAGCTCAAACGTCGAAGCGTTTGTGCAGGCGAGAGACCGCAGCTACTCTGGTTAGCTGTGTAAGCTAACACTTACCGACATGACCTCACCCATTCGCCTCGTCTTCCCTTCTCCACTGGGAACTGCTTTGGTGATTGCAGCCAAAAACAAAACAGTACACCATTTTTCCGAGTGAAGTTATGCTGTATTTGTGTTCAGGGGTTCAAACGAGACTGCGCTGTTCCATTGTGCACAGGTACTTAAAGCATTATTGCCTCTTCCTCCCTGCCTCCTCCATGTAGTTCCTGGCCACGCCTCTACCTCCTCCTCCCGACCCCCTCTGCTTGGTTCCTGTTTGATGCCCTGAATGCTGACCTTCACTTTCACTCTCTTCCTCCACCCCACTGCCACCAGTTGATCCCTGTCCGTTGCTAGGGGGGTAGGCTCCACCCCTGTCCTGTCTTCTTCTGATGGTAGGATTCAAATTCCATGTCCGCTGTCAAGAGTGATACCAGCCCTAAAGACTGTCTTTGATTTGGAATAAACACTTAACAGTGTCTAATTCCTGACTCTTAATGGTAGACGTACTGTAGCTTCCAACCTTGCAAGTGATAGCAGAACAGAAAGAACAAAGTCTAGATGGAACAGAACATTCTGCAATTTCCAATGTTCCTCTTGTTTTTACAACAATGAGCCAACCTGTAATTGTAAAGACTTTTTATTTCTGAGGAGCTTCTTGGTATTTGTCTGCTGTTACCTCCACTATCAGCTCTTCAAATAAAAACATACACAATCACATCAAGGAGACTCCTTCATGTCTGACTGGCCTCCATGGTAATATTCCTGTAACTGGATTGCTTATTACTCTTTTTCGTGCTCTCGGCTGTCCTCAAGCTGATGCGTGACTGCGGACAGGAGCACCTTCAGGTCGGGGCGGATGTGTCACCGCCACTCCAAAGCATTTTCAGCAACAACACACAGGCCAAGGCCTTTTCAGAAGCTGGCAGAGTGAAACTGAAACGGTGCCAGCACAGTAAACTCCCTGAGTCACTCAAATAGTTTCAGCCTCAGTTTGTGTGAAACAGCCACAAAAATCAGGTGACCAGTGAGGTGCGGAATGTGCTCAGTATTTATTTAGCCAATCTCACTCACATTATTTCAGTTTTATTAAAGGCAGATAAACAGAAACTACATTTCAGAGAAGGACAAGCTTGGGAGCTAGTACTGTAAATACACACTACAAAGGAAAGTTCTTGCAGCATTTTAACTTCTATTCCACTTTCATGTTACAGTCACAGTCAGAATAAGTGTGACTGGAAAGTTTTGCTGTATTATTGCCGACTTTTTAACCACCAAGAAGGTTATGTTTTTTATGCCTTTTGTCTTCCTGGTTGTTTGTCAGCAGCGGGACATTGCAAAATATCATAACAGTGAATTTAATGCACATGTAGGTCTTGAGGTTTGGTGGAAATCTGATCTTGATCCTGATTCCATTGATCCTGATCCTGGTGTTGATTTGTGATCTTAATTCATTAGATGCCATTATCAGCACTGCTTATTGATTTAGCAATCATGATCAAGATCTGCACCTTGATCCTGATTTCTTTGATCCTGATTCCATGATCAAAGTCAGTGACAAAGAGAGATGAAAATAAAGTGGTAAAAACAAATAAATTAAAGGATTAAGAGGAGCAATTAGGATCAAGATTTGCTCTTTGAGGTGGTGGGGTTTTGAAGCTCTACTGGTGGTTGGCGCTCACTGCGGTATTGTATCACTTCCTGTTCCGGAGCACAGCGGTGTTTTGCTGTATCTGTTAGCTGTTTAATCTGCGCAGTTAGATTGATCTAGTTAACTAGATAACGATTTGTTTCACAGTGTAATCTTCACGTGCCTTAACTAAAGCACTCCCTCTGCTGAATCACCTCTAAATTATTTACACGTTATTCACTTTGCGTGTTTTTAGGAATCCGCTAGCTTAGCGCAGCTACTAGCTCTTAGCCGGTTTAGCATAGCAGCTTCTCCTGTCTCTCCCGCACTTTTCTGCTCTGGGTGTGAAATGTTTAGTTATTCCTCGGCCTCCTTTAGCAGTAATGGTACTTGTAATAAGTGTAGCTTATTCGTAACTTTGGAGGCCAGGCTGGGCAAATTGGAGACTCGGCTTCGCACCTTGGAATTCCTACAGCTAGCCAGGCCCCTGTAGTCGGTGCGGACCAAGGTAGCTTAGCCGCCATTAGTTCCCTCCCGGCATCGGTGTGTAACTTTGCAAAAACAATGTCGGACTCTGTAGTTTTCTCTGGGCCCCTCCCCAATCGGACCGGGAGTGACATGTTTAGCCGCATGTTCTCCTTGAATTGCTGGCTGTCTGAGTGGTGTCCAAAAAATGAGGTGGGCTTCATAGATAATTGGCAAAGTTTCTGGGGAAAACCTGGTCTTGTTAGGAGAGACGGCATCCATCCCACTTTGGATGGAGCAGCTCTCATTTCTAGAAATCTGGCCAATTTTCTTAAATCCTCCAAACCGTGACTATCCAGGGTTGGGACCAGGAAGCAGAGTTGTAGTCTTACACACCTCTCTGCAGCTTCTCTCCCCCTGCCATCCCCTCATTACCCCATCCCCGTAGAGACGGTGCCTGCTCCCAGACCACCAACAACCAGTAAAAATCTATTTAAGCATAAAAATTCAAAAAGAAAAAATAATATAGCACCTTCAACTGCACCACAGACTAAAACAGTTAAATGTGGTCTATTAAACATTAGATCTCTCTCTTCTAAGTCCCTGTTAGTAAATGATATAATAATGGATCAACATATTGATTTATTCTGCCTTACAGAAACCTGGTTACAGCAGGATGAATATGTTAGTTTAAATGAGTCAACACCCCTGAGTCACACTAACTGCCAGAATACTCGTAGCACGGGCCGAGGCGGAGAATTAGCAGCAATCTTCCACTCCAGCTTATTAATTAATCAAAAACCCAGACAGAGCTTTAATTCATTTGAAAGCTTGACTCTTAGTCTTGTCCATCCAAATTGGAAGTCCCAAAAACCAGTTTTATTTGTTGTTATCTATCATCCTCCTGGTCGTTACTGTGAGTTTCTCTGTGAATTTTCGGACCTTTTGTCTGACTTAGTGCTTAGCTCAGATAAGATAATTATAGTGGGTGATTTTAACATCCACACAGATGCTGAGAATGACATCCTCAACACTGCATTTAATCTATTGTTAGACTCGATTGGCTTTGCTCAAAATGTAAATGAGTCCACCCACCACTTTAATCATACCTTAGATCTTGTTCTGACTTATGGTATGGAAATTGAAGACTTAACAGTATTCCCTGAAAACCCCCTTCTGTCTGATCATTTCTTAATAACATTTACATTTACTCTGATGGACTACCCAGCAGTGGGGAATAAGTTTCATTACAGTAGAAGTCTTTCAGAAAGCGCTGTAACTAGGTTTAAGGATATGATTCCTTCTTTATGTTCTCCAATGCCATATACCAACACAGGGCAGAGTAGCTAACTAAACTCTGTGAGTGAGATAGATTATCTCGTCAATAGTTTTATATCCTCATTGAGGACAACTTTGGATGCTGTAGCTCCTCTGAAAAAGAGAGCCTTAAATCAGAAGTGCCTGACTCCGTGGTATAACTCACAAACTCGCAGCTTAAAGCAGATAACCCGTAAGTTGGAGAGGAAATGGCGTCTCACTAATTTAGAAGATCTTCACTTAGCCTGGAAAAAGAGTCGGTTGCTCTATAAAAAAAAGCCCTCCGTAAAGCTAGGACATCTTACTACTCATCACTAATTGAATCAAAAAGAACAACCCCAGGTTTCTTTTCAGTACTGTAGCCAGGCTGACAAAGAGTCAGAGCTCTATTGAGCTGAGTATTCCTTTAACTTTAACTAGTAATGACTTCATGACTTTCTTTGCCAATAAAATTTTAACTATTAGAGAAAAAATTACTCATAACCATCCCAAAGACATATCGTTCTCTTTGGCTGCTTTCAGTGATGCCGGTATTTGGTTAGACTCTTTCTCTCCGATTGTTCTGTCTGAGTTATTTTCATTAGTTACTTCCTCCAAACCATCAACATGTCTATTAGACCCCATTCCTACCAGGCTGCTCAAGGAAGCCCTACCATTAATTAATGCTTCAATCTTAAATATGATCAATCTGTCTTTATTAGTTGGCTATGTACCACAGGCTTTTAAGGTGGCAGTAATTAAACCATTACTTAAAAAGCCATCACTTGACCCAGCTATCTTAGTTAATTATAGGCCAATCTCCAACCTTCCTTTTCTCTCAAAAAATCTTGAAAGGATAGTTGTAAAACAGCTAACTGATCATCTGCAGAGGAATGGTCTATTTGAAGAGTTTCAGTCAGGGTTTAGAATTCATCATAGTACAGAAACAGCATTAGTGAAGGTTACAAATGATCTTCTTATGGCCTCAGACAGTGGACTCATCTCTGTGCTTGTTCTGTTAGACCTCAGTGCTGCTTTTGATACTGTTGACCATAAAATTTCATTACAGAGATTACAGCATGCCACAGGTATTAAAGGCACTGTGCTGCGGTGGTTTGAATCATATTTATCTAATAGATTACAATTTGTTCATGTAAATGGGGAATCTTCTTCACAGACTAAGGTTAATTATGGAGTTCCACAAGGTTCTGTGCTAGGACCAATTTTATTCACTTTATACATGCTTCCCTTAGGCAGTATTATTAGACAGCATTGCTTAAATTTTCATTGTTATGGAGATGATACTCAGCTTTATCTATCCATGAAGCCAGAGGACACACACCAATTAGCTAAACTGCAGGATTGTCTTACAGATATAAAGACATGGATGACCTCTAATTTCCTGCTTTGAAACGCAGATAAAACTGAAGTTATTGTACTTGGCCCCACAAATCTTAGAAACATGGTGTCTAACCAGATCCTTACTCTGGATGGCATTACCCTGACCTCTAGTAATACTGTGAGAAATCTTGGAGTCATTTTTGATCAGGATATGTCATTCAATGCGCATATTAAACAAATATGTAGGACTGCTTTTTTGCATTTGCGCAATATCTCTAAAATTAGAAAGGTCTTGTCTCAGAGTGATGCTGAAAAACTAATTCATGCATTTATTTCCTCTAGGCTGGACTATTGTAATTCATTATTATCAGGTTGTCCTAAAAGTTCCCTGAAAAGCCTTCAGTTAATTCAAAATGCTGCAGCTAGAGTACTGACAGGGACTAGAAGTGTTATGTGTCGACGCAGGTTGAGGAGTGGACCTGCGTCAGACGGAACCCAGCGCTACAAATAACCAGAAAAGCGGTTCCAAAAACAATACATTTATTTCACCCACTGGTGCATAAAACGTGTAAAAACAGAAATAGCGTCCTTCTGGTGGAGTGAAGGCTGGCACGCTCTCCAGCGCCCAAAAGGATCGAAGCCCGGCGCTCCTGGACCCACTACCACCGCCAAACACCCCCCAGGTGGACACGACAAACCGACTCTCTGCGAAGCATAGAAGAGTTGAGGTAAGTTAGCAGTTACAACTAATATCCTTCAAAAGACACACACTATCAGCAACACATACAGGTCTGTATTTTAAGCTTTATGCAAATAAGCAGCTTCTCACAACGGGTGGAGGACCACTTGTCCGCACGCCACAGCAGTGAGAAACGAGCTGCACAATCCTCATCACAATTCAAGTATACTGCGTAACAAAATACCAAGTTACTATCAACAATTAGTCAAACACTTAATCACCTTTGATGTGTGCTGACAGCATGTGTCCCTCACCCTTCCTTGCTTCACGGGCTCGATGTGTCAAACCCAGGCGCGGTCCTCAGCGTCTCACAAACGAACATCACAAGGTCGAGTTCCCGGCAGTTCTGCTTGAATCACACATGACTTAAATGCAGAACGCCATCCAATTATCTGCTTCAGCTGAAAGTCTTTAAGGTTGCATGTGAGCACCAGTCACAGGTGCTGCACATGATGTTGATGAGGGTGAAGGATTCTTCAGCCAGCACCTTCTCCACAGACAAATCAGTTCTCATGCCACCTGGAGAGCAAAGAAAAGAAAAGAACACCAAAATATCCAGCCACACCCCCCAACACACAACAAAAAGGAGAGAGCATATCTCACCCATATTGGCCTCTCTTCATTGGCTTCCTGTTAATTCTAGAATAGAATTTAAAATTCTTCTTCTTACTTATAAGGTTTTGAATAATCAGGTCCCATCTTATCTTAGGGACCTCATAGTACCATATCACCCCAATAGAGCGCTTCGCTCTCAGACTGCTGGCTTACTTGTAGTTCCTAGGGTTTGTAAGAGTAGAATGGGAGGCAGAGCCTTCAGCTTTCAGGCTCCTCTCCTGTGGAACCAGCTCCCAATTCGGATCAGGGAGACAGACACCCTCTCTACTTTTAAGATTAGGCTTAAAACTTTCCTTTTTGCTAAAGCTTATAGTTAGGGCTGGATCAGGTGACCCTGAACCATCCCTTAGTTATGCTGCTATAGACTTAGACTGCTGTGGGGTTCCCATGATGCACTGAGTGTTTCTTTCTCTTTTTGCTCTGTATGCACCACTCTGCATTTAATCATTAGTGATTGATCTCTGCTCCCCTCCACAGCATGTCTTTTTCCTGGTTCTCTCCCTCAGCCCCAACCAGTCCCAGCAGAAGACTGCCCCTCCCTGAGCCTGGTTCTGCTGAAGGTTTCTTCCTGTTAAAAGGGAGTTTTTCCTTCCCACTGTCGCCAAGTGCTTGCTCACAGGGGGTCGTTTTGACAGTTGGGGTTTTTCTGTAATTATTGTATGGCTTTGCCTTGCAATATGAAGTGCCTTGGGGCAACTGTTTGTTGTGATTTGGCGCTGTATAAATGAAATTGATTTGATTTGATTTGATTTTGATCCAGATTCCTTTCATCCTTATTGCATAATCAAAGTCAGTGAGAGACAGATAAAAATCAGCAACAAACCAAACAAAGGCTCAAGAGGGCAATGAGGATTGAAGATGAGTGATTAGGATTGAAGTTTGGCAGTCAGGATAGAGGATCAGGATCAAAGATGAGTGGCCAGGTTCTGGATCACAGGTCAGAAATCACCAAACCATTAATGCAAATAGCATCAAAGAACATTATTAGAGATCAGGATCAAAGTTAAGGTAAGGATCAAAGATGAGTGATTAAGATGAGAGGTTATCAGTCTAGATAAAAAGATCTTTTGACAAAGATAAAATTTGTCAAAAGGTCAGAACAGGTGATCAAGATGAGAGGTTATCAGTCAAGATCAGGATCAAAATGGAGAGATCCACATGAGAGACTATCGGCCAGGATCAAAGATGAGTAATCACAGTCTGGATCACAGCTCAGCAATCAGAAAAAAAAGATGAGTGACAAGGAACATAAGTCAACAAACATCACCAAAGATGAGTGATCGGCCATCATTCAGGATAAAAGATGAGTGATCAGGATCTGGATCACAATTCAGCAATCGGAAACAAATGTGAGGACTTAGGATCAAAGAATCTTAAAGAAGACATCAAAGCAATAACCCTCTCACAAAAAAACAGATAAAAGTTAAATGTTAAGTTGATAAACAGATGACTGTTAGACCTCAGCAGAGGTTTGATGAGTTAAATTTTTCCTTTTTGTATGTACATTGTTGTGAAAAACATTATCACCTGCTGGGAAATAATCTCATGTTAGCTTGCTGTACAGCTAAATCAATATTATCAAGCAGGAGATGACTGAATGTAGCAAATCTGTCACTGTGACCTTGAACATGTATTTAAACTCTCCTGTGCTGAAAAACAAATCAGTAAAGTCTGTAGGGAAAAAAGAGAAAGAGTGTTCTAAAACAATATTGAAAAACTATAAAGTACATGATGATCTACTGTATAGTGCCTGCAGTCTACAGCAAATCATGCAAATCCATTTGGGGCCAGTCCAGCACATTTGTACTATTTACAGGGTGCATTGCCTGAATGCATATGTGAGCGTCGGTGTTGTGCACTTCAAAATATCACATAAACACTGCACTGGACTTGACACCAGGCTTTGTGTGTCTAAAGCCCTGTTTGGACAGGATTCGTTGGAAATGGGTAAACTGGAGAGCATCATTGTTCATAGGAAGTGATGGTGAAGTGGTTAGAGCAGTGGGCTTGTAACCAGAGGATCCTTGGTTCAAATCCCTGTCAAGCAGCAAAGTCAATTGGGGTCCTTGAGCAAGGTCCATAATCCCTGAGTTGTCCCCACTATGAAATTGAACACCTTGCGTGGCATCTCCCTGATATCGGTGTGTGCAGGAGAACGTGAGGCATCACTGGAAAGTGTTTTGATGATGGAAGCACGATGCGTTTATCTAATTATTATCAGTGATTTTCGTCCCATTTGAAAACACCATTTCAGTAATTTTTATCGTATGGGATCTGCTGTGTCAGGAACAATTTCAATGACTTACCTTCTGTAAAAATGATCCATCGAAAGGACCCCAGGTTATACTGATCCCATGTGAATAAACACAACAGTACAAAAGAGTTTCTGTGGTTTATCTCGAGGTGCCTGAAAATGCAAAACATTATCAACTTGGCAACAGCAGAGATTTGACATTCACTCGTGAGTTTTAGTTTCATTGAATTTCTGTGTTTTATCAGTTATCAGCCTCTCAAATCATATCATGTTCATATCAACACCTCAAATCAGCGCATCTTCTGTAGCATGCAGATTAAAAAAGATAAAGCCACACATTAAACACAAACTCAGTGGGATGAGACATGTTTGTTGCTGCTGTGCTTTGGCACACATACAGAATGCAGAGCGCACAGAGTGCAAAAGTCCCCCACAAAGAAAAAGAAATACAAGTCCACCCTACAGTTACAGTTTTAGACGACCATAGACATGGATGTGTTTTGTCACAGAGTGGACAATACAAATGAAAAAAGGAAAAAAAAAAAAATTGCTTTCCTTTTTCTTTTGTCATGATGGGGGCGTGACAGTGGTGTTTACTGAGTAGCTGCTCCCATCTCTGTCATTTATAGTCAGATTTTTTTTTAATCTTGTGCACATCAGCCATTGATTTGCAGACATCTGCTGGTAAATTATGACACTAATCCCATCTGAACACAGCTCCCTAATTTCATTGTAAACTCCCCCCTACAATGACAATAAAGACATTTCTATTATTACTGTGCAATTGCATTTTGCTGCCAGATGATACCAAAGGAAGCAGGACTGAACCTGACCATGCCTCGTTTTTGTCTAACACCTGCATGGGTGAGCACAATTCTAAATAGCGTTTAGATGATGTGGACACATCTACGTCATGAAACCTACCAGTGAAGCTTTTGTTGCACTGTGCACTCATTTGCACGAGGTGTAATATAGAGCATTTGATTACCCATCAAGCACTTTTCTTAATCAGGCAGAATCAAATTAGATATTTTCATCTTCAAGCTTTACATTTCATGTTTGGAAACGTGTGATGTTGGTGAAGCCTTGATGTTAATAGCTTGAATTACTTTGCACAGATCTATGGATTTATACGTTTTTTGTTCGATTGTTCAACTTGGAGGATAGAACTCAGCCAAGGACTCTCAAATAAGCCTGTCTGGCTGGTCTCGAGATTCAAGGAAAAGTCCATGATCAATAACGTCTACAGCAGAATCAATTATCATTATTGTTATTGTAATAGTAGTAGTAGTAGTTGGTGTTGTATAGGCACCCAAGACACAATAAAATAAATGTTTCTATGCCACAAATTACATTTAATAGTAAATTATTGTTTTCCAGTACAGACAAAACCTAAAATCTCCACCAAGATTAATGATAATCATTAATATCTTGAAAACCCAAGAAGGACATTAGATTCACATAAGAAATCTAATTAGCGTTTATAAGATAATACATTTCTATGATTTTCCATGCAAGGAGATGTTAGATTGTTCTTTCAGATCGTGTGTGAATGCATAAATTCAATTAACATAATTATATTACAAGGACAGTTTTCTGCTTCCTATTCATAACATTTTTCTTTTTTTTTCTTACCAGCCGAACATAATACATCATCAAGACTGATTGAACACATCTATGTCTAAACTGAATATTGAAGATATTTGAATGCGTGTACTCACAATAAATGTGCAAGTATGATTTTCTTTTGTTTACAGCCAATGTTTTGCAGCTAGTTTCAGCAAATCATCTGCTGAAGTTCGGGAACAGGGCTTCAAACCAGATGTTTTTTTTCCCCTTCTTCTTCTTCTTCTTCTGCCAGTCAGCTTGTTCCAAATAAAAACTTTGATCAAATAGTTCAGTGAGATGGGAGTTGGGCTGCAAGATTTAAACTTGGATTTGATTCCTGGTCACACTGGTCACACTGTCCCAGTCCACCAATGGGTACCAGCCTTGCTTGGGAAGTAACCTGCACTGGACTGGAGACCCATTTAGGGGGAAATGTAATCAAAAGGCGGGGCGGGGGTGTGTGTGTCCTGGGGAGTCGTAGAATCACACCTGCTTCAAATCAAATCAAATCAAATCAATTTTATTTATATAGCGCCAAATCACAACAAACAGTTGCCCCAAGGCGCTTTATATTGTAAGGCAAGGCCATGCAATAATTACAGAAAAACCCCAACGGTCAAAACAACCCCCTGTGAGCAAGCACTTGGCAACAGTGGGAAGGAAAAACTCCCTTTTAACAGGAAGAAAACTCCAGCAGAACCAGGCTCAGGGAGGGGCAGTCTTCTGCTGGGACTGGTTGGGGCTGAGGGAGAGAACCAGGAAAAAGACATGCTTTGGAGGGGAGCAGAGATCAGTCACTAATGATTAAATGGAGAGTGGTGCATACAGAGCAAAAAGAGAAAGAAACACTCAGTGCATCATGGGAACCCCCCAGCAGTCTAAGTCTATAGCAGCATAACTAAGGAATGGTTCAGGGTCACCTAATCCAGCCCTAACTATAAGCTTTAGCAAAAAGGAAAGTTTTAAGCCTAATCTTAAAAGTAGAGAGGGTGTCTGTCTCCCTGATCTGAATTGGGAGCTGGTTCCACAGGAGAGGAGCCTGAAAGCTGAAGGCTCTGCCTCCCATTCTACTCTTACAAACCCTAGGAACTACAAGTAAGCCTGCAGTCTGAGAGCGAAGCACTCTATTGGGGTGATATGGTACTATGAGGTCCCTAAGATAAGATGGGACCTGATTATTCAAAACCTTATAAGTAAGAAGAAGAATTTTAAATTCTATTCTAGAATTAACAGGAAGCCAATGAAGAGAGGCCAATATGGGTGAGATATGCTCTCTCCTTCTAGTCCCTGTCAGTACTCTAGCTGCAGCATTTTGAATTAACTGAAGGCTTTTCAGGGAACTTTTAGGACAACCTGATAATAATGAATTACAATAGTCCAGCCTAGAGGAAATAAATGCATGAATTAGTTTTTCAGCATCACTCTGAGACAAGACCTTTCTAATTTTAGAGATATTGCGCAAATGCAAAAAAGCAGTCCTACATATTTGTTTAATATGCACATTGAATGACATATCCTGATCAAAAATGACTCCAAGATTTCTCACAGTATTACTAGAGGTCAGGGTAATGCCATCCAGAGTAAGGATCTGGTTAGACACCATGTTTCTAAGATTTGTGGGGCCAAGTACAATAACTTCAGTTTTATCTGAGTTTAAAAGCAGGAAATTAGAGGTCATCCATGTCTTTATGTCTGTAAGACAATCCTGCAGTTTAGCTAATTGGTATGTGTCCTCTGGCTTCATGGATAGATAAAGCTGGGTATCATCTGCGTAACAATCAAAATTTAAGCAATGCCATCTAATAATACTGCCTAAGGGAAACATGTATAAAGTGAATAAAATTGGTCCTAGCACAGAACCTTGTGGAACTCCATAATTAACCTTAGTCTGTGAAGAAGATTCCCCAATTTACATGAACAAATTGTAATCTATTAGATAAATATGATTCAAACCACCGCAGCGCACTTCACTCTACAGTATTTGGAGGGAAGCCGTAAGACACCAATGGGCCTCATGGCTCATACGGGACTTACTTCTTTCAGTTGTTCTGAGCAGAATCACTATTTTAACAAATCAAGTTTTGAGTTCCATCATAAAATGACCATTCCCAAACTTTAAATGAAATCATTGCTAATAATGTTCTATGTTCAGCTGTCTGACATAACAATATTGGTCTTTTGGATGTTATAAAACTGTTATGTGTCAACGCGGGTTGAGGAGCGGACCTGCGTCTGACGGAACCCAGCGCTAAAATAACCAGAAAGCGGTTCCAATAACAAAAACAATTTATTTTTTCACCCTCTGGTGCATAATAAAGTGTAGAAACTAAAACAGCGTCATTCTGGTGGAGTGAAGGCTGGCACGCTCTCCAGCGCCCAAAAGGATCGAAGCCCGGCACTTCTGGACTCACTGTTACCGCCAAACACCCCCCAGGTGGACACGACAAACCGACTCTCTGCGAAGGATAGAAGAGGTGAGGTAAGTCAGCAGTTACAGCTAATATCCTTCAAAAGACACACACCATCAGCAACACATTCAGGTCTGTATTTTAAGCTTTATGCAAATGAGCAGCTTCTCACAACAGGTGGAGGATCACTTGTCCGCACGCCACAGCAGTGAGACGCAAGCTGCACAATTCTCATCACAATTCAAATATACTGCGTAACGAAATACCAAGTTACTATCAACAAGTAGTCAAACAATTAATCACCTCTGATGTGTGCTGACAGCATGTGTCCCTCACCCTTCCTGCTTCACAGGCTCGATGTGTCAAACCCAGGCGCGGTCCTCAGCGTCTCACAAACGAACATCACAAGGTCGAGTTCCCGGCAATTCTGCTTGAATCACACATGGCTTAAATGCAGAACGCCATCCAATTATCTGCTTCAGCTGAAAGTCTTTAAGGTTGCATGTGAGCACCATCCACAGGTGCTGCACATGATGTTGATGAGGGTGAAGGACTCTTCAGCCAGCACCTTCTCCACAGACAAATCAGTTTTCATGCCGCCTGGAGAGCAAAGAAAAGAAAAGAACAACAAAATGTCCAGCCACACCCCCCCAACACACAACAAAAACTGTCCGTTGATGAAGTTTATTTGTACTTTTTTAATCTATCACTAATGCTGTGGTTAAAAATGAGGTTATGTTGGGAACATTGTTTAGCTCATAGAAATTAAAAAAGCCTGAAGTGGACATCAAGCTCGTTTCTGTGACGTTTTCGTCCGTTATATTGTATGAGGGATTATGTTGCCATTTTTGAGTAAAAACTGGTTGTTCTCTTCAAATAACTCTACATTATATACGTTATTTCACAAACTGTATTCTTTTGCTTTGAAATGTAATATATATTGCAGTGATGGTTTAGCCAGGCAATGGCTGTTGCACTGTTGCAATTCTGATGTTAAATCTGAAGCTTTCAGTATTTAAGCAGTAGACCCTGTAACTTCATTCAATTTCTTTAACAAGATGGCACCCAAGCTGCTCGTTACTGGCTGGTTCAGCCAGTGATGATGTCTGCACTTGTCCTTTTTCATCTCTATGGTTTAGCCTGACTGGAACTTGCTAACATTTCCAATGTTATTATGTTACCTGTCTGTCAAACATTACTCAAACTATTGTCCAACATTTATACCACATAGCACAATATTTATCACCCCTGGTTGGAAACGGGGAGAGCACACTCCATTTAATCATCTTCCATTGGTCCATTTCTCTTCACCATTCAAAGACATGCATGGCGTTCAGAGTTATTGCAAGCAGAAAATATTTTAATTTGAAAGAATGCAGAGAAATAGCTAAAGTTTCTGTTCTAGAACATAAAAAAAGTAAAGTTTTTGGTTTGCTTTGTGTGCCCAGTGATATATTAATTGTATTGGGTTTTCAATCCTTTTGGTGGTTCAAAGGGCTAGTCAATGGTCCAGCTGGTTGGATCAAAGTTGGGGTAAGAGTTGACGAGACTAATCTGTGGCTCTGCCATGACTGTCTAAGAAACATCCCCTCTCACTGACACAAGAGTCCTGGGCCCGGATGTAACCCTACCCCACCCACCACCCCAAACCCAAACTGAACCCAGGCCGAGTTCTTAACCTAGGCTGAGTCCTCCTGGGGGTCGAGTTCTGTTGTTACCCCCATCACTCCTCAACACCAAATCATAAAAACAGCTTCAGAACAATTAAGCATAATAATGAATGTGCCTTTGAAATAAATCATTTCAGCCCAATAAATAATAAATGCAACCTTGATTTAGGCAGCAGATTTTAATACAGGCTTTAATAAGGTGCTTTGAAGCCATTATAAAATCCAGTATGAATTACTTTGTACAATACTGAATAGTAGATGAACTAAAAATAAAATGCATTTAATTCAGTTTGGGTGAACTCAAAAGATACGATGCAACAGAACAGAAAAAGCTTTTAATATAAAAGCAGCACCGAGTCAAGGACAGCTGATAAAACCTAAAAAATAAATGACAGCAGACGCAAAGTGAGATTATGAAAAGGTACAAGTTGAACATAGGTTAAACGTTTCTTCAAACCTGCTATTAAACTGTTTGGAGGAAGTCCCATAATGTGGGGGCAACACATCAAAAAAGTGCAACCGTTGTTAGTTAGCAAAACTGCTTAAAAAAAGACTTGCTAAAAATAAAAAGCAAGCACTGTGAAGTTGTGAATCTCAGCTGGAGCTTTTCTCCATCACCGTGTTTTGTGGTTTCCAACGTGACGCCTGAGGGAGTCTGGATGTGAGAAGCTCGATCCGAGTTCATGCTGTGGATACGGAGGAGCTTTTAGCCGCAACGTGACTGTTACATGGAGGCAAATACGTCTGTTTGCCGTGTTAGAAAAAGCAAATACGCCACACTGAGATGGGAAATCACATATGTGGGGAAATCACAGGTCTTGTAGAGATCAGAATGAAGCACAGAAACAGTAGGTGGTGGCTACATTTTCTGTAATATCATGTGAACGTGAGTGGATAAGCAGGCATAGAGAGGGGCTCATTTTAAAAAAGGATACTGCCACTTTTGAAACCGTCGAACCTTAAACTGTGTTTATATTTTGGTACATACCTCCATCATTATCACAGTGCATCAAAACTTTAATTGTGACTGGAATTGCATTGACTTTGCAGAGTGCAGTGGATAACTGCAAACCTGCAGAATCTTGCAGACAGTGATAAAAATATCAAAATCTGCATGAATATTAGAGATCATGTTATGTGTCGACGTGGGTTGAGGAGCGGACCTGCGTCTGACTGAACCCAGCGCTAAAATAACCAGAAAGCGGTTCCAATAACAAAACAATTTATTTTCCCCCTTTTGTGCAATACTCGGTGTACAAACATAAAACGCGTCTGTCTGGCGGAGTGAAGGACAGCGCGCTCTCCAGCGCCCAAAGGGATCGAAGCCCGGCGCCTCTGGACCCACGTTCACCGCCAAACACCCCCCAGGTGGACACGACAAACCGACTCTGTGAAGGATAGAAAAGGTGAGGTAAGTCAGCAGCTACAACTAATATCCTTCAAAGGCACACACTATCAGCAACACATTCAGGTCTGAATATAAGCTTTATGTAAATGAGCAGCTTCTCACAACAGGTGGAGGATCATCAGTCCGCACGCCACGGCCGTGAGAAGCAAGCTGCACAACTCTCATCAATATTCACATATACTGCGTAACAAAATACCAAATTACTGTTAACAATTATTCAGACAATCAAATCACCTCTGATGTGTGCTGACAGCATGTGTCCCTCACCCGTCCTCCTTCACAGGCTCGATGTGTCAAACCCAGGCGCGGTCCTCAGCGTCTCACAAACGAACATCACAAGGTCGAGTTCCCGGCAATTCTGCTCGAATCACACATGGCTTAAATGCAGAACGCCATCTCATTATCTGCTTCAGCTGAAAGTCTTTAAGGTTGCACGTGAGCATCATCCACAGGTGCTGCATATCACGTTGATGAGGGTGAAGGACTCTTCTGCCAGCACCTTCTCCACAGACAATAAATCAGTTTGCATACCACCTGGAGAGCAAAGAAAAGAAAAGAACACCAAAATGTCCAGCCAAACCCCCCCAACACACAACAGATCACTTGTTCAAGAAAAGGTTTACCACCTAAAACCATCAACATGACCGCCATTTTCAAGATGGCTGCCAATGATAGCTCAAAGAGGTGAGAGCAGTCATCATCACTCAGTGAAGCAGGCAGGGGCCGCCATGTTGGTAGAGGAATTGAATGATGTGACGCAATGTAAACAGCACAACAGTAGCAGAGATGTTTGGGTCCTGTCTATGAACTGCTGTTGGTATTTATTCTGTGGGTCTTTTTAAGTGCTAATAGAAAAGAATTTTATGTTTTTGTCACTTAATACCTGACATGCTTTCATCATACAATCTTGCGATGCATTTTAATTTTATAATTGTGTAGATGCAAATGGAAAAAAAAACAATAATAATGAACACATATATTTTTAAGAAACCTTCAAAGCATAACGCAAAGTGTGTACCAAAATAAAATGTTATAATGCCACCTAGCCAAATGTCAGCCTGTAGATGGTTGTTGGAAATCAAAAGGAAGAATCAAAATGAGTTTCACTCATGCTATTATACAGTTTGTAGAAATACCAGTTTTAACCGTCTGAAGTGTAAAAAGCTAATGAACAGGGAGGGGAGGTGACAGTCTAGTGGTTAAACCATTGGGCTTGAGACCAGAGGATCCTCGGTTCAAATCCCAGCCTGACCGGAAAATCACTAAGTGCCCTGGGGAAGGTCCCTAGTTGCTCCTGGTGTGTAGTGGGCACCTTTGCATAGCAGCACCCTGACATCGGGGTGAATGTGTGGCATTCTTGTGAAGCGTTTTGAGCATCTGATGCAGATCGAAAAGTGCTATATAAATGTAGTCATTTAGCATTTATTTGACATGTACATTGAATGTACACCATATACTTCAAAGCTCTGAATATTTTTATGTTCAGGGTATTTTTGGTCAGGTGTTATTTTTACACTAGCAGTTCTTGAGGCCAACCACATATTTTCATGCATAAAGAAAAAAAATATTAATAATATCATGAAGGTATCATTAACATTGTTAATGCATTTTTTTTAATTAAATGTCTAATGTCACTTTGCTAATCACTGACATGTTTTTGAAAAAGTAGAATGTACAAAATTTTAAAGTTGTTTATCTAACGCTGATATTCACAATATTCACCTAAGAGGTTTGGTGAACAAATTTTTAAAAGTATGAAGTAAGAACAGCATTAAGAATAGCCCAGCAGGGCTGTTAGAAAACAATGCTAAACAGTCTGTGTGTTAGCCATTAATGTTGTGTAGCTATTGCTAATGTGTAGTTACTAAGTTTGGTGGAAAAACACGTTTTCAAAGTGTTACTAATATATCCAATTAGGCTTAGGCAGTAACTAGGCCGTAATTATTTTCATCATGAGTTAATCTGTTATGTTTTTCTTATCACTTTGTTACTTTCCATTCTTTAGCCATTGTCCAGTTCTGTTCTAGTTCTGTTCAGCCGGTTTATGTTTTCATTGTTTATCATTTAGCTTTCATCTGTATATGTTTTCTGTTATACTTTTATATTGGGTTTTGATTTCTGTTTATTAGTCTGTTCCTGTTTAATTCTGCTTTTGTATTAATTTCCTGATCAGTTCTAGTTGCTTTTGTACTCATGCTCTTGTTTGATTTTGGTTCCTGTTGTTGCATTATACTCTGACCATGATTTCCAATTTAGCTCTGTTCTGTTTTTGCCATTTGTTTCCACTCCGCACCTCCCATCATGTCTTCGTTCCTTGTCTCACGCCCAGTTACTTATGTTCACTCCACGTCCTGCACCTGCCCCATGTCTTTGTTTCCCACCTTGTTTATGTCTGCTTTGTGTTTTCAGTCACTCCCACTCTTGCTCCAGCTCATGTGTCTTTGTCTCTTACTTCACTCCACTCTGTGCTTTCCTTCCTTCACTATCTTGTACTCTGCACAACTGTTGGCTTCCCTGGTCACACCCCCTTCCAGAGACTTCCACGCACCTGCTTCACATCACCCTAATTTGTTTGCTCCTTATTTAAACCATCACAGTCTCACAGCTCATTGCCAGTGTGTTGTCGCTTTTTGCACACATCCCAGCCTTTTGTTCTCAGTCCTGTTTTGCCAAACCGTGTATCGATTGTTGCTCTGTTTTTTCCTCGACCACGTTTTTTGCCTCGTCCTTGATAACTGTGTTTGCTCGTGCCTTGACCCCTGCTGGATCATGACTGTGTTTTTGTCTGACCCCAATTGTACCTCTGCTTCACTGCTTGATCGCCTGTGCACCCAACCTAAGCCTGAAATAAAGATCATTTTTTTTCCTACTCCAACAACAAGTCTGGAAGTCTGCATTGTGGGTCCAGCCGCTATGGATGTCGGGCAGTCGCCTGCCTTGATACATGTTAACTGAGAATGTACCAGTAAAGTTTCTTAACAGATTTAGATTTACACTGAACTGAACCAAGCGATATTAAATATCTTGAATGTATGACATATTAACTGCTTAGACCACTCTTGTGCCCAGTGCTTGAACAACTTGTCAAGAGTGAGTCATGCAGACTGCCTCATTCCACCTCGGTGCCACCTTGTTTAGACTCATCCACCAATCTTCAACGCGCTAATACAAGATGACACCGTGTTACCAGAATTCTGAACTCTACCCACAATGCAATTTGTCATCACATTCAAGAGCCCATGACATTCTTAAGAGCTTCTCTGCCAGGTTCAATTTCAGACTTATTTTAACAGGTCTGAGCCCTGGTATTCCCATCAACAGATGTTAAAACCAGGTCCCCAAGGTTGTTTGAGTAAGACAAGAGTGCACGAGGTCCAGCTGCTCTCATCTTTTACATATCTTTTACTCATGATGTGACGTTTTTGGGCTGTGGTTTTCTTTTTGTGTCCTTGTCCTTGATGAAAATTGTCCATAAATATATTAACAATACAGCATTATCCCAACTGCATTCTTAGAGAAAGTATTGCTGCTGCTCTGTAAATCATGTGTAACATGAACAACAGTGATCCTAGCCTACAATTAGAGCAAAATAAAAAGCATAGACTGTGTATATACAGGAAAATACACTGTGATGTCACCTGTGGGGTTTCTGAAGAGCTGGTTTGAAGCGCAAATGGGGCAGTTCCAAATGCTACTCCAGATAACTCCCAGTCAACCTATATATGGGGAAAAAAAACATGTAGGCGATAGGTTTCACCAGTGAGTTCATTACCCACGGTCATGTTAGCGATAATATTACTATTTTGTCTGTTAGTTTGCTGTTTAACTGAGTGTACTGGTCACTCTGGCTGATCGATTTCTGCTGTGATGAAGAAGGAGAGTTGTTGTGGGGTTGCCCAGCTGAGTGTCAGTGTGCGTCTTCTGTCTTCCATTCATCCAGTAGGCTGCCTCAAGGCCTGGGACATATGGGATTTATGTGGAACATGTTTAGATCCAGTATGTGCCTACTGATCAGAGATGAACACATGAATGAAAACTGTGGAATGTACTCTTTAATAACCGATCTGGAAACAAAAACACTGACCCGTCAATTGTGGTCCACTTCACTGATACTACTTTTCACATTTTGGCTTGTTTTTTAGTCATCTGTTGTTGCAACCGCTGGACTCTAATATGTATATGGTTGCTTAACTACAACATTTCTACCATTAAGACTTACGAGACTAGAGATTATTAAACATTTATTCCATAGATAGAAATTTTTACAAATGAAAGTGTCAGGTTTTGCCGGTAAAGGATGTGGACTCAAATGTGGTGAGGTTGAGGTGAAAAAAATGACAAAGGTTTATTGAATAAGGATAAATGGTACTGAATAGCTGGTTGCGAAGGCACCGGAATTGGAGACGCAGGTTGGAGGGGAATAAGATGGGCATGATGGAGCCGGGGCCATGTGGCCGCATCTGAGCTCATGGATGACTGGAACTGTGGGAAGATGAGAACAAAAGAGGTCAGAAACAAACACGATGAAAGAAATACATACCAAAGAATCACAGTAGGCAAAAACTGGGCCCAGGTTACCACACAGCGGAACTGATGTTTCTGGCGAGTGTGGAGTGGAAAGACTGGGGTATAAATGCAGACTGGTTGATTGGTAACTGGTGTTCTGACAGTCACGGGTGTGGATAATCAGCTCTGTTGCTCAGGCTCTGGGGAAAACAAAGGGACAGAGAGCGTATACCAAAGCAGCACAACAGAAAGAGTCTTTGTTGCCTGACTATGTCAGGGTATGTCAAACTTGAATCCTGCTGTTGGAAGAAGGCAGTGGTGGAGCCTATCCCTTGCCTTCAGACACGGACCAACTGGTGGTTGTGGGGTGGAGGAGGGTGCAGTGTACATTGTAACCAAGATATCAAACAGGAATGAAGCAGTGGAGGCCTGTGGGAGGAGGCAGAAGTGTGGCCAGTGAGCCCAGTAGCAGACAGGTTTCAACAGAAGGTGGTGGGGTGGAGGACATTCACCTCAGATCAGCAACAGGAACTGGGTGGAGGAGGCAATGTTCTGGATAGCGACTGCAAGCAGCAGTGATCTTTAAATGGGTTTGAATATACAAATATTTCCTATTTGTTGCATTGATGACTAAATTGTGGACCAGCTGCTGCTGATTAGAGATACATTTGTTCCTGATTAGCATAGCAGATGTGATTGAACGCTTGTTATCTGAGTGAGTCTTCCTGGTAAAACCTGTGCTACAATACTTCATAACTCTTTCTTTTGCTTGAACTTTGTGACTTTGCTTTTGTTAGAATGGCCAAAGTAGATGGTCACCCCACTCAGTTTAGTCTGCTTGCGGTTTCTTCCTTAAATCAAAAACATTTGAGGGAGTTTTTCCTTACCACCATTGCCAATGTGCTTTAGGGTGGGTAAGTTTAGACCTGACTTATGTGTAGTGCCTTGGGGAAACTTATCTTTTGATGTGGTGTTGTATAAACAATGTCAGCTGAATCATCTGCATCATCACCTGCAAGAAAAACCTGCAATGCTTTGGCCTCCTAAAGCCCACCCCTGTAGCTTTCCATGATGACAAGCTGTTGCTTCCATCACAGAGTGCGGCAGATTTATAGGAGTGTAAAATGTGGATAATTGTTCATATTGGTCAGACAGTTGTCATATGAAATGGCTGGGACATGGTAAAATTGTGGTACAGCTATCCTCCAGTAACACATTAAATACCTACCCAGTGAAAAGTGGGAGATCAGAGGAAATTATTACCCTCAAGAAACCAAACAACTTAAACACAAGGGTATTGGTACTCCAGCTGTTGATCAAGTCATCTTAACACTGACAGTTCTGTTCTTTGTATCATAATAAATATGACACATTAATTGAAGTTTGTTCTTTTCTTTGTGGAAGGTTGTGCTATCAGTCCTAATATAGTGAGTGGAGCATTCTGTTAATCTGCTCACATTGCATCACATCCAATTTATTTGCCTGCTGCAGAATGCCAGTGTTAGAAAAAGCATTGTGACGAAGTGAATGTGAAATCTAATTAAAAGTTCAGTAGGAATTTGTATGTCAAAAGGTCGGTAATCTGTCATACTGTACAGTCACAAAATTAACCTTGTCAGGATAGATTAGGTAACAGTATTTGTGCAGAAACAGAAACATAATCAACTCCTCAGTGAAATCGATGTGATTTAAAAGCCGTAACCCTCTTTAAATTACTGCTTCCCATATTGAGGCATGGCAAAGTGATTAATCTTTCTATTTTTAGATCACTTTCTATTTCTTATTTATTTCTTTAATGTAATGTTTCAACGGCGGCCCTGCCAAGAGAAATACTATGTCAGCAACTTGATTGCATTTACATGGTAGAGTGAAGTCGGAGCTGCAGCAAATGAAAGAGCTCAGCAATATCGGCTTTGCAGAAATAACAGCAGCACTCTGAGAAATTACTTCACAAAATCAACACTTAAGATTTTTTTTTTTTAAGCAGGCTCTGATATTAACACCATTCCCCCATTTCAGTTTTAATGATCACAACTACAGGGCTTCATGAAAGGAGAAGGCAACAAGGAGTGTTATTTTGCTGCTCTTTCCAAGAGGAAAATGGCTTTTTGAAAATCTTCTGAACCACAAGGGGTAAAAAAAAAAAAAAAAAAAAAAGAAACACCACTTGGATGTTTTTATACCATAAAGTATCATCCTGCAACTGCAGCGACAGTTGGTGCAAGCTCAGGGTATGCCAGGGTTCCTCTATGCTGCAGCTCCCTGGTTCCCAACCTGGGGTTCATGGACACCAAAGGTCACAGGGGTGCCAGAGGTTTTGTCCACTCAACAGTTATGGGAATTAAAAGTTCACCTATTAAATATGGTCATAATAACACATTTACTTGACAATAAAACAAATTAAAATGATAATTTTCTTGGACTGAAATGGTAGGATAACCTATCATGTCAACGGTAGATTGGAGGTGAACCCCGTTAAGTCGCGCAAGTTGGGGTCCACAAAATCAGACCGTGAGTTATCCAAAACCGCAAGTTAATGAGGTTGACCACTAAAACTTAACATCAATTATACAGTAGTGTAAATTTTCGGGGTCGACAAATCGACCGTTTTCAGTTAAGCCCAAGAGAATGTGTTGCTTTTAAACTAAACAAACTTGTCTATTTGTAAGAGATGTATCTCTAATAAACATCACAACTACTACTTTATATATCATTGTCCTTTTCAGACTCTTTGTTCTGTTGGGTGTCATTCGAATTTGTCGATTCCAGTTCTGATTCCGATGCTGGTTATTGATTTTAATTCTTATCAATACCCCATTTCCATTCCAAAATGATAAAAGAAAGAGAACAAATGTTTACTTGTACTTACTAAGTAATAGAGGTGTAATAATTAACCAGTATCACTCTAAAATTGTCTGTAAAGCAATAGATATGACTACTTCGATAAACACACCCCTGAATTGATCTAAATGTAATATGAAGCAGTGGACTGCTCGAGTTTAACTTTATAAATCGGTTTACTTTAAAGCTGTTATGCTACTTCAATGCCTTTATACTTTCAAAGGTTGATGTAAATCTCATGAGACTGGTCACAGGAATGTTAACTTTGTGATGTAAAACCACAATAACGTTGGTGAAGCAAATGATTGCGAGTCAAGGCTTCAACATCATGTGAGCACTTAAACCAGGCTTAGTTTCACCTCATTATAGGTCATACTGCTCTGTGACTGGTTTTTCTTTGGCCAGCTTTCACTTTATTGCCAACCAGACGAGTGTGCTGCAGCTAACCATGAGTGAATCCACTGCAAGTGCTAGCAAGGTGCTACTAGCGCTAGTTCATGGCACACTAAGATTCAAACACTGTTCAGTGCTCCAGATCCAAGCCAGACTTGACATCCAACCTGAGTTGAAGCTTATTAGTTCCCCACATGTACTTTGCTTTGCTGTTATTTTCCTTTCTAAAGTGCATCCTCATTTTTACGCGCTAACAGCCGCCCATTATTTACACTATGGTAGCATTAGCATGCTAGCTAGTGTCTATGCAGACATTAATGCATGATGTAATCATGTAGATAAGCTCTGGCAAAGTGCTAGTGCTTCCAGAGCTCCCATAATGCCGTGCAGCTGTCTGCTCTCACAAAGCTTAATGATAACACTAATGGGTATTTTGACACCTCAACACCAATTTTAAAGTAAAGGAAAAAAAATGTAAAAGGGGAATTCTCAGGTTCTCATGCATAAATCCAAGCAATCTGTATATTTTCGAAGACGCTGCACTCGCGACAAAGCTATTTTAGCAATTGAAATGACCAACTGGGGTCATTTACCCCACATGGTGTCCTCATATACCCTGTTATATTTTAGACTTTTTTATTGGCTCTATTTTTGTTTATCATACCTAAACTGCTTCCTTTGTCTATGACGGATATTCTGAAATTTATATGATAAAAATCAAAGTCTGCAATGTCAAAAAAGTTAGTAAATCCCTTCTGCACATCTCTTGTTTTTCACTCTGGGTCGCCACAGTAGATCCAAGGTGGATGTGCAATGTAATATATATATATATATATATATATATATATATATATATATATATATATATATATATATATATATATATATATATATGTCTTTCTTAAGTCATAAATGACCCTACATAAGTTTTGGTTAGCCTTCCCACACCAATGGGAAAATTCCTGCATTCAAAAAATGGCTCTTTGGATGAACTCAATTCAGTTAAGTGCAAGATGTCCATCTAATAAATATATGCAGCATATATATACACATCAATGCAAGATAATGTAATTTAATTTAGTTGGGACTACATACAAGGTCTATTAGAAAAGTATCCGACCTTATTATTTTTTTCAAAAACCATATGGATTTGAATCACGTGTGATTACATCAGACATGCTTGAACCCTCGTGGGCATGCGAGAGTTTTTTCACGCCTGTCGGTTACGTCATTCGCCTGTGGGCAGTCTTTGAGTGAGGAGTCGCCCACCGTCTCGTCGTTTTTTCATTGTTTAGGAATGGCTCAGAGACTGCTGCTTTGTTTGATAAAAATTTGTTCAAAAACTGTAAGGCACAACTGAGTGGACACCATTCGATACATTCAGCTGGTTTTCAGTAAAAATTTTAACGGCTGATGAGAGATTTTGGTCTGTAGTGTCGCCGTAAGGACGGCCCACGGCGCCTGACGGCGATCTGCGCTTCGAGGCGGCAGCGTCTCGCCGTTTCAAGTTGAAAACTTCCACATTTCAGGCTCTGTTGACCCAGTAAGTCGTCAGAGAACAGAGAACTTTCAGAAGAAGTCGGCATGAGGAGTTTATTCGGACATTCCATTGTTAACGGACATTTTGTAATGAAAGACGTGCACGCAAATTCGCCGAGTCGTTTCCGTGACGACTCGGCACGTCTTTCGGCACGTCTTTCATTACAAAATGTCCTTAAACAGTGGAATGTCCGCATAAAGTCCTCATGCCGGCCTCTTCTGAATCTTCTCTGTTCTCTCACGACGTCCTGGGTGAATTAAGCCTTAAATTAGGATGTTTTCAGGTCGAAACAGGCCGATGACGGTGCCTGGAAGCGTTGCGCGACGTCCAGCTCCGTGGGAAGTCCTTACACCGACAGAAACACCCCATAATCTCTCATCAGCCATTAAACTTTTCACCGAAAACCAGCTTAATTTCTCAAATAGTGTCCACTCGGATATTCCTCACAGGTCCAGAAAAAAGGTTGATAAAGCAATGCGCGCCGTCCGCAGTGGCTATTCAGACAAAGAGATTCCGACGGGCGGGGTGGAGCACTCCTACCTCAAGGCCTGCCCACAGGCGAATGACGTCACGCACGAGGGTTCAAGCATGTCTGACGTAAAAACATATGAATCAAATTTTTTTCTACAAAATTAAACAACTGAATGAACATCCTCTGAGGCTGGTGATTCCATAATTTTTGCCAGGGGTTGTATACGAGGTCTGTGATAAAAGTAACGGACCTTATTATTTTTTCAAAAACCATATGGATTTGAATCACGTGTGATTACATCAGACATGCTTGAACCCTCGTGGGCATGCGAGAGTTTTTTCACGCCTGTCGGTTACGTCATTCGCCTGTGGGCAGTCTTTGAGTGAGGAGTCTCCCACCCTCTCGTCGATTTTTTCATTGTTTATGAATGGCTCAGACTGCTGCTTTGTTTGATCAAAATTTTTTCAAAACTAAGGCACAACTGAGTGGACACCATTCGATAAATTCAGCTGGTTTTCAGTAAAAATTTTAACGGCTGATGAGAGATTTTGGTCTGGTAGTGTCGCTTTAAGGATGGCCCACGGCGCCTGACGGCAATCTGTGCTTCGAGGCGGCAGCGTCTCGCCGTTTCAAGTTGAAAACTTCCACATTTCAGGCTCTGTTGACCCAGTAAGTCGTCAGAGAACAGAGAACTTTCAGAAGAAGTCGGCATGAGGAGTTTATTCGGACATTCCATTGTTAACGGTCATTTTGTAATGAAAGAACGTGCGGGCAGAGTCGCATGTCGGGCCGGACCCGACCGCGGGGGGTCGCGACAGGAAAAACACCTCCGTTGGAAACCTTAACGGGCAAGTTGGAACATGCCCAAGGTGTTAAACAATTTCTCAGTTACTCACTTGTTGAAAGCCATCAAAAGCCACCTGAATTTTACAAATGGTTTTCAACACGGAGATGTTTTTCCTGTCGCGGCGCACACAGATTTGCCGAGTCGTCACGGAAATGACTCGGCGAATTTGTGCGCACGTCTTTCATTAAAAAATGTCCTTAAACAGTGGAATGTCCGCATAAAGTCCTCATGCCGGCCTCTTCTGAATCTTCTCTGTTCTCTCACGACGTCCTGGGTGAATTAAGCCTTAAATTAGGATGTTTTCAGGTCGACAACGGCGCCTGGAAGCGCTGCACAACGTCCCGCTCCGTGGGAAGTCCTTACAGCGACAGAAACACCCCATAATCTCTCATCAGCCGTTAAACTTTTCACCGAAAACCAGCTGAATTTTTCGAATAGTGTCCACTCGGATATTCCTCACAGGTCCAGAAAAAATTTTGATAAAGCAACGTGCACCGTCTTGAGCAGCGTGTGAAACAAAGGAATTCAGCCGAGAGGGCTGGACCACATCTCACTCAAGGCCTGCCCACAGGGAAATGACGTCACCGACACGCATTGAAAAAACTCTTGCATGCGCACGAGGGTTCAAGCATGATTGGTGTAACCGCACGTCATTCAAATCCATATAGTTACAAAAAAATAAAAGTGTTGATTTCTTATCTAATAGACCTCGTATATCTTTCTTAAGTCATAAATGACCCTACATAAGTTTTTGGTTAGCCTTCCCACACCAATGGGAAAATTCCTGCATTCAAAAAATGGCTCTTTGGATGAACTCAATTCAGTTAAGTGCAAGATGTCCATCTAATAAATATATGCAGCCTCAACTGAAATAAAACACATCAATGCAAGATAATGTAATTTAATTTAGTTGGGACTACATATAATTATTGGATGGAATCCAATCCAATGAGTCAGTTTTTCAAGTAAGTCATTGGATGAAATCAATTCAATTATGGGCAGGATTTCTATCTAATGAATATATGTAGTCCCACCTAAATTAAATTAAATTAGCTTGCATGAATGTGCTTTATTTGAGTTGAGGCAACATAAATGGTAGGATATATTTTTCCAATCACAAATATCACACTGACTCATATCAATATTTGACAGGAATCGTAATGGCCCAACTTGGTCGCTTGAGGGTTAAAGACATTCCTACTTCCTTTCCATAAGTCATTTTGCTGTGTTGTCGTCATTTGACCGGCCTGAGCAAAGAATATTTACACTCTGATCTCAGGCTGTCTTTATAGCATCCACCAGAACTGCAAATTTGCCCACTGACATCAAAATTAGACAGCTTTGAGATGACGTGCCCACTGCTGGTGCAGGACACCCTAAATCAGACACATTCACGCTGAGAGTTTGTATCACAGCACTCTGAATGCAGCAGTTATATGAAGCTGATTCATGTAATGTCCTCGTCTCTCTCAGGCTCCAGAGTCCCGCTGACACAGCAGCTGTCAGCAGTATGTGCACGTGCACATGGAAGTGCACTTTTGTGTGCCGTGCCCATGTGTGTGTCAGTGTCTGTGCCTGCGCAGGTGGTAAGAAGGAGGGATGGTGACACAGCCAAGCTGAATAACAAATCTAGCGCAGCACACACCTGAGGAGCCGCGGCTGTCATAATCAGCCGTTTATAATGCGTGGCAGGAGGAGGACAGGAGGCAAGAGGAGGAAACAAGGACACAGGCAGGATCAAAACTCCATCTGTGTTATAGCCTTTTTTTTTTCGTATCCTCTTAGTCCATGTAAGTGTTTTTAATTTTTCACATACGTCTCTTTGGATTTTGTTTAATTTATTTCTTTTTTTATGATTTGTCATGAGAAAAGATTTTAGATTATAACTTCATTTTTAAATAAAGTGTTCACAGTCTTATACTGCCAATATGCCAAAAACTCCACATGTCTAGGACAAATTTGTAATTTTTAAGCTATCACACTATGACACAGATGCTAATTTTTCTTTTTTCCATGTAATATTAGAAGTGGAAGTAAGTTCTCCACTAAAATTCAAATAATGTATTTTCCAGAGTTTAAGTTGCACCTGTTAAATAAATGGCTCTTGGCGAGGAAAAAAAACATATATATGTACTCCAGTGCAACTTACTGTATGTACCAAAAAAAATCTCACATTTGGTATTAATAATAATAATTAGAATGACATTTATAAAGGACTTTCACAGGAATCAAAGAATGAACCAAAATAAACTCTAATATTAAAAGAATAAATGCCAGTTATAAAAAGTGTACAACAATCATGCACAAAAATGCCAAACTAAAGAGCTGATAAGACAGAAAAAAGGTACAGCTTATACGAGGTCTATTAGAAAAGTATCCGACCTTATTATTTTTTTCAAAAACCATATGGATTTGAATCACGTGTGATTGCGTCAGACAAGCTTGAACCCTTGTGCGCATGCGTGAGTTTTTCCACGCCTGTCGGTTGCGTCATTCGCCTGTGAGCAGGCTTTGAGTGAGGAGTGGTCCAGCCCCCTCGTTGTTGTTTCATTGCCAGGAAATGACGGAATGATTTGGGCTTTTTTACCATCAGAATTTTTTCAGAAACTGTTAGAGACTGGCAGCTGGAAACCATTAGAAAAATTTATCTGGCTTTCGGTGAAAATGTTACGGGCTTGGTAGAGAATAAGGAGTGTTACTGTCGCTTTAAGGACGGCCCCCAGCGGCTGTGGGGTGCGCCGCGCTCCGAAGCCGCCATCGACAGGCTGAACGACCATTTCATTTCTAAACGGATGGCTGTCTGGATCCGTGATCATCGTGTGCCATTTCTCTGGTTATCACAAGAGCTGGACATCAACCATTTTCCGGCAGATTTCACTTTTAACAAGAGATTTTGTCATGGAAAGCCGAGCGGAGGCTTCGCGCATCACGATGGATTCGCTACTGGAACAATACAAAACCACCTCCATTTTGGTCTCACAGGACGGCTTTGAGATGGCGTTCAGACAGCTGTCGGTGGTTTTTCCATCGAGTGATTCTCCGAGAAATTGTGGATGTGCCTGGACATGCCAGAACATGTCCCGTGAGGCTTCATCACGGCGTTGCTTTGCGCCATTCAGCACCGCCGCGACGCGCGAAGCCTCCGCTCCTCTTTCCATGACAAAAACTCCTGTAACAGTGGAATGTGCCGTTCATTTCCAAACTGGACGCTGTGTTTTATCCGGGACGTCGTCTGACTAGCACAGGAATTGTGAAAAGACGTGGACATCAGCACTTTTTCGGCACATTGAGACAGACATGCGGAGGAATTCCGCGTGTCGCGGCGGTGCCGCATGGCGCAAAGCAACGCCGTGATGAAGCCTCACGGGACATGTTCTGGCATGTCCAGGCACATCCACAATTTCTCGGATAATCACTCGATGGAAAAACCACCGACAGCTGTCTGAACGCCATCTCAAAGCCGTTCTGTGAGACCAAAATGGAGGTGGTTTCGTCTCGCTCCAGCAACGAATCCATCGTGACGCGCGAAGCCTCCGCTCGGCTTTCCATGACAAAATCTCTTGTTAAAAGTGAAATCTGCCAGAAAATGGCTGATGTCCAACTCTTGTGATAGCCAGAGAAATGGCACACGACGGTCCGGCTCCACAGAGAAATCCGTTTAGAAATGATCCGGTGGTTTGTGGCTCTCGATGGCGGCACGGAGCACGG
This sequence comes from Thalassophryne amazonica, assembly GCF_902500255.1. Classification (NCBI taxonomy): domain Eukaryota; kingdom Metazoa; phylum Chordata; class Actinopteri; order Batrachoidiformes; family Batrachoididae; genus Thalassophryne; species Thalassophryne amazonica. Next base: position 91,733,937 of record NC_047114.1, on the reverse strand, counting down.
CACGGAGCGCGGCACGGAGCGCGGCGCGCCGAGCGTCTTTAAAGCCGTCCTTAAAGCTGTAGTAACAGTCCTTATTGTCTGTGAAGCCCGTAAAATTTTCACCGAAAGCCAGATAAATTTTTCGAATGGTTTCCAGCTGCCAGTCTCTAACTGATGGAAAAAAAGCCCAAATCATTCCGCCATTTCCTGGCAATGAAACAACGACGAGGGGGCTGGACCACTCCTCACTCAAAGCCTGCTCACAGGCAAATTACGCAACCGACAGGCGTGGAAAAACTCACGCATGCGCACGAGGGTTCAAGCTTGTCTGACGCAATCACACGTGATTCAAATCCATATGGTTTTTGAAAAAAATAATGTCGGATACTTTTCTAATAGACCTCGTACTCCAGTGTGACTTGTATATTGTCAGGTTTTGTCCCTGATTGGGGTTTTGATCATATTTTTCCTCTTTCTTTTACTCACCATCTGCCCCGGTGTCGCAGACCAAATGGTCCGCCCCTAAAAATCGGTCCGCCTTTTGGATCTGCGCATGCGTGTCATTTCGGACCACAGCAGCACGTCTGAGATGGAGTCTCTTCACCCAAAGCAAACAAATGGATTAATGGGATTATTAACCATCAGATGATGAAGGTAAAACCTCTTAAATCATTCTAAAGTCAGTTTTAAGCAGAAACGAGGCAGTTTTAAGCAGAAACGAGGCGAAATTTCATGACACTTTGAAAAGTCCGACACGCAGTGAACACATCAGCTAGCAGCTCATTTAGCCGCGGTGCTCTGATCGCTTCAGCCACCTTTTATGATGAAATAATGCTGAATTTATTTGGAAATGATTGTTGTACTAAAGCTTCAGATATCTGTTGCTGAGATAGATGATGAGTTCGGTGCATTTTGAAGCAGAAACGAGGTGTTAATCCATGAACATCCATTGGGGGGCGATTTTTAGGGGGACTGTTCTGTCAGTGACACTGGCTTTGATTTATTCACGTGTTTATTCTCTGTTCTGTTTTGCTTTGCCACTTTGTTTCTTTGTTACTTTTCATACTTTGGCCGTGGTTCAGTTCCATTCTTGTTTTATTCAGTCAGTCTGTTGTTTATCATTTAGTTATTATTTGTTTGTATTGCTGTTCTCATTTCTGACGTTATCTGTTGTACTTTAGTATCGGGTTTTGTTTATCAGTCTCTGTTTCTTTTATAGTTTGTTTCTCAGTCATAATGTTATGTGTCGACGCGGGTTGAGGAGCGGACCTGCGTCAGACGGAACCCAGCGCTACAAATAACCAGAAAAGCGGTTCCAAAAACAATATATTTATTTCACCCGCTGTGCTTAAAAGGTGTAAAAACAAAAATAGCATCCTTCCGGTGGAGTGACTGTTGGTACGCTCTCCAGCGCCCGCAAGGATCAAAGCCCGGCGCTCCTGGACCCACTACCACCGCCAAACACCCCCCAGGTGGACACGACAAACTGACTGTCTGTGAAGCAAAGAAGAGGTGAGGTAAGTCAGCAGTTACAACAATAACTTTCAAAAGACACACGCTATCAGCAACACATTCAGGTCTGTATCTTTTTAACTTTATGCAAATGAGCAGCTTCTCACAACAGGTGGAGGATCACTTATCCGCATGCCACAGCAGTGAGAAGCAAGCTGCACAATTCTCATCACAATTCAAGTATACTGTGTAACAAAACACCAAGTTACTATCAACAATTAGTCAAACACTTAATCACCTTGAATGTGTGCTGACAGCATGTGTCCCTCACCCTTCCTTGCTTCACGGGCTCGATGTGTCAAACCCAGGCGCGGTCCTCAGCGTCTCACAAACGAACATCACAAGGTCGAGTTCCCGGCAGTTCTGCTTGAATCACACATGCCTTAAATGCAGAACGCCATCCAATTATCTGCTTCAGCTGAAAGTCTTTAAGGTTGCATGTGAGCACCAGTCACAGGTGCTACACATGATGTTGATGAGGGTGAGGACTCTTCAGCCAGCACCTTCTCCACAGACAAATCAGTTTCCATGCTACCTGAAGAGCAAAGAAAAGAAAAGAACACCAAAACATCCAGCCACACACCCCAACACACAACACATAAGTCAGTTCCAGTCTAGTTTTGTCTTAGTGTTTATTTTCTTGTAGTTCCCTTCTCAGTTCATATGTTTAAACTTGGTTAGATTATTTGCCTATTAGTACTGTATTCTGTCCTCGGGTTTTGATTCATGTGTTCTCTTTATTCTTCATTCTATTTGTTTGTTTTCACTCTGCGCCCCTGCACCTGTCATTGTGTCTTTGTCTCTCACTCTGATTCTTTCTGCTTAGTGTTTCTATTCACTCACGCTCTTTGCACCTGCTCACATGTCTTTGTCTCTTTTATCACTCCACTTTGTGTATTCCCTTCCTCATGATCTTGCATCATCTTTGTCCTCCAGCCACGCCCCCTTTCTAGATCGTTCACCTGCACATGCACCTTGTTAACACCAGTCTATTTAAACTCCTTCCAGCCACCACACCTCTGCCAGTTTGTTGTCTCTGTGCACTTACCAGCGCTCATCACAGTCCTGATTTGCCTTGTCGTGTTTTTGGCCCTGCTTGGTATTTTTGACCGTGCGTTTTGCCTCATCCCTGATGTGTGTTTGCTCGTGCCACTGAACCCTGCTTAACTGTGACTGTGTGTTTGCCTAGCCCTGTTTGTACCTTTGCTCCGCTAATTGATAACCTGTGCAGCGAACCTAATACTACAGCATGCAGATAACAGCCAGTTTCTGATATGGTCAGAATCAAATTCCAAGCTTCATGGAAAAGAAGAAACGGGGAAAGACCTGACCAATCAAACTGAAAAATTATCAGCAACATTGTATAGCAGCACACAGAGTAAGAAGCACACAGAGTATCAAAATTGAAAGTAAAAAAAAAAAACAGTTTACAAATATAAATACCAGACATACTGATCAATACTGGTTTACTGCTGCTCCTTCCCGTCCTCTGTCTTCCTGTTACTCATCCTCCCCTTGAGTGAGGAGTTGTACAGTCTGATGGCTGTAATGAAATTAATATTAACTGAAATTAAATAAAATATCTCTTAAAGGTTTTGCTGGACATCTGCTAGATAAGAGGTGGGAATCAAGGGACAAGATGGTGCAGGTTATTCTTGCCATGGATCACCTCAGCAGGTGATTTCACATATGATCAGAACTTTAAGTTGAGGGGAGGAGCTTGTCAGTAAAATCACCTAGTTCCTAGTAGTAAGTCTGATTTTCAAAATTGCCAGTTTCTGTTGAATGCAGCATGAACTTTGAACCTTGGATATATACTTCATCCATTTCTTCTGCAAAATCTTATTGATTGACCTAATTATATTTCCCATGGAATCTCCCCAGAATAAATGCTTTGCCTACAATACAATTAGCTGACATTTTGTAATATACCATCAAAATAAAAGATCTTTATGATAACTAGATTTGAAAACTTGGTAAATTTTGTCAGTTGTGTGAAAAATCAAACAGGTGGACACCTTTAAGTTAATGGATCTTGTGGTGCACATATGGGAAGCCCTGTGTGTGTGTGTGTGTGTGTGTGTGTGTGTGTGTGTGTGTGTGTGTGTGTGTGTGTGTGTGTGTGTGTGTGTGTGTGTGTGTGTGTGTGTGTGTGTGTGTGTGTGTGTGTGTGTGTGTGTCTCTCTCTCTCTCTCTGTCCTTCCTCATCCCTCCTCCTTCACGCCTGGCTGGTCCAGCAGGTTTGTGTCCTGACACCTCCTCCAGAGATCTCAAGGTGACACATGCTGCTCAGCCCCAGAAGAGCGGCAGCGTTCCCGAGCTTCCTGGCGGCTGCCAGTTGGCCCTCTGCAGCAGAAGCAGAGTCCCTGAGCAGTGGGTCCTGACGGCCCCCTCACAGTCTTCTGTTGTTTCAGCGAGACGCTAATCTACGGCTCTGCTGCACAGGCTACGGGAGCGACAGGTTGACTCACTTCCAGCTCACTGACACACAATCATTCAGCGCTTGTATTGGGAGCGCTGGCCATGTGGCGCGGGAGCAGCGCCTGTTAGTCAGCCCAGCTGATATTTTTTCTGCAGGGTCAGCAAAGCAGTGGCCAAGCCAGCATCATGGAGGAGTAAATCAATGAAGCCCAATTAGATACCTCAGGGAGTCAAGGTGAGAGCCGAATTGAATGGCTGAAAAACCACAGAGCCTCAATACACCTTTCCTCGACTTTTCGTGAAACTACATAAAAGTGAAATCAGATATCTTTGCCATGACAGCACGCATCAACAGCAGGACGAACTGCCGTATACGCATATTGGGATGCCCCCCCTTCAAGCATCCATGTTTTTAACCCTCTGGGGTCCGAGGGCATTTTTTGAACAGTTCACTTGCCTGGCATAAATGTTTTATTATTACTGTTAACAGCTCTCCCTGCGTCCCACAATCAAGTTTTATGTCTCTTTTTTTCAGGACAACCTGTGCTTTCATAATATATATGCTTTTGTTGTGTTTTATAAGTGTAATAAAGGTTTACAATCAGAAATAAGGAAGGAAAAAGTAAAGCGGCAAATAATTTTCCACACACATTTATTCAAAACACACAGCAAACTATAATAAACAACTGTTTTGACACTTTATAAAGGTAATTTGAGGTCTTGTGTGAAAGACTGTACAACAAAAAGGTTCAAACAATAAACACAAATGCACATTTTGAACAATATATACAAAATGGTCTATGCATTACTGGAGTTATCCAGTAACATTCACATGCAAACTAGTGGAGCAATCCTGATAGTTACACACTCTTTGTTTGAGCACGTGAGATTGTCATCAGAGGCTCTCCGTCTGCTCTGTCTGCTTTCACTGATTGCCGTGCGTAATGGCGCAGGGCACATTTGGAGCCCAATAGTATGTACTTATTGGAGCACAATTCTGTGAATTCTCAGAATTGAAGCTGAAGCTACCAGCTTTACTGCGGATCCACCCAGTCTTTCATGTCTCACGTGTCAAGTCATACCACACCTCCACCCTCTGCACTCCTGGACCGGTGTCGCCTCCTGCCCGGATCATCGACGGGGAGCCTGCATGGACAGTGCGCAGGCTCCTGGACGTCCGTCGTAAGGGCCGGGGGTTTCAGTATTTGGTGGACTGGGAGGGGTATGGACCAGAGGAACGCTCCTGGGTGAAGAGGAGCTTCATCCTGGACCCGGCCCTCCTGGCCGACTTCTACCACCGTCACCCGAACAAGCTTGGTCGGGCGCCAGGAGGCGCCCTTTGAGGGAGGGGTCCTGTTGTGTGGGCCGCCGGAAGAGGAGGTACTGCTGGCCCACCACCAGAGGGCGCCCTGCCTGAAGTGCGGGCTTCAGGCACGAGAGGGCGCTGCCGCCACGGACACAGCCGGGGTTGACAGCTGTCACTCATCAACTCATGACAGCTGTCACCCATCTCCACTTCATCAATCCACTCCATAAAAGTCGGACGTCATCTCCACCTCGCTGCCGAGATATCATCTACCTGTGAAGGTAATTGTCTCTGCTGACTTAAACATTGAGTAATAATCTGAACTTCTTTGCAGCCGTATTCCTGTGGCATTTCCTTATCTGTGGGATTGGCGTAAAGTGTGATCAGCGATGGCTTCGCTTCACACTCCAGCCAGATAAGTAATTTAACAGGAGCTGCACGAGTGTGTGATTAGAGGTGGAGGTGACTTTCCACCTTCTGACTGTTTTTGTTACTGGGTGTGCACACACCCACATCTCACTGTTTGTGCTCCTCGCCAGCAGTACCAGATCCGACAGTCGGGGACGGTGATCACCTGGGAATTCGGGACTTGGCGGCTCCAGTATTCACCAGGTTCGGTGGCGGTGGAAATCGTGTTGTTCCGGCTCTTCTCAGGACAGATGTCTTCTATCCTCGAGCCTGCCCACACGTCACCTTTGTGTATTGACTGCTATCAGATTCTGTGATTGTCTGTATAATCGTTGTGCACATTCACAACATTAAATTGTTACCTTTTGGCTCATCTATTGACCGTTCATTTGCGCCCCCTGTTGTGGGTCCGTGTCACTACACTTTCCCCAACATGGACACTCACATTGCGCACGCCATCACACAGCTTCTATGAGGAGTACAAAGATGGACGATGGCTGGCTTGAAAGTCCGCAGAGTTAACTTAAAAAGTTATTCATAATTTAGTAAAGTTTGGTCTTAGCCATCATATACTATGGCGTTGGCCCCAGAGGGTTAATGAAAATTGGCTAATGCCCACCCTAAATTAACTTAATAGTTGATTAATCGTGTATCCTAAAACAAATTAATTTCATAATCCCAACACATTGTAAAAAGCTAAAAGTAATTTTTCACAATTTTTTTCTCGTCACATCCGCATCTTACTTCTGACAGCCTCATCAATGTGCTCTGGGAGTAGTTTCATGGCAATGACCTCAATTTGAGAGTTTGCAGTATGAGAGTTGTGGACAAAACAGAACAGATCTGGCACTAAACAGATGAGTTATTTCTGACTTACACTGAAAAAAGAACCAACTTTAAAAAAGTGTTACAGTTCGTAAAACCTGAATGAATTAAGTTGTTTGAACTTCAGTTTGTAAATTAGAGTTGATCTAGAGTTGCCCTAACTTACAAACTGAAGTTCAAACAACTATTTCATTCAAATTTTATCAATTGTAACTTTTTTATGTTGGTTGAACTATTCTCTTTTTTCAGTAGACCTGTTCAAAATGTAAAATGTTATAAAAATCTTTTGGGCCACATGTTGTTCTTGTTCCACTAATAAAATAAAAGATCTGTGCCAAATTTTATTGTAATGGGACATTGTTACGGGTCCCCCACAAAGCAACAATTTTCCCCAAAAAAGCAATGTAGTAATCCAATAATTCCAGTAGTGTTCTCCTCTGGGTGACATCAACCACTTCAATCACCACTTTTTGTGATTAGAAGCCATCACATGTACCTGTAAAAGAAAAATAATGGCATCAGAATCTTCTCCCGTTAGGGTGACGTTGCCTTGCCAGCGGAGGGAGATGAAAATGTGTCACTGGCCTGAAGTCTCTCACAACTTTTACTTTTTTTTTTTCCACTATATAACATGAGCAGCACTATTTTTCAGTGTATTTTTTATTTGTGATAAAATCATACATTTAAGCCTGGGCATTCTGATGAACATAATAGTGTCCCTGCTCTGCCCACCCACTCTTTATGCAGAATTTTTGTGTGGAACCCAGGGCATTTTGATGCATGAGTATGGTACAGTATCTTTGTTTTTTGCCATATTTTCTGGAATATTAGTCACTTTTTTGAACTAGATTAGGAGGTAGTGTGACTTTTACTCACTTTGTTTTTTTGTTGTTGTTGTTGTTTCTGTTTTTGTTTTTTTTGTTTTTTTTCCGCCGTCTTTCTTGCCCATACAAAAGAAACCGGCACCCATCGGGGAGGTGGAGTTTCGGATCAACCCGGCAGCTAATGAGTCCCGGATGTAGGTTTCCATTGATTCGCGCTCTGGACGTGAGAGGTTGTACAGCCTGCTGGACGGGTACTCAACGCCCGGGATCAAATCAATGGCGCAATCATACGGACGGTGCGGGGGGAGAGTGAGTGCCAGATCTTTGCTGAAGACATCAGCAAGATCATGGTACTCCTCAGGCAGATTGGGGGGGACTTTAACCTCCTCGTTAGCAGTCAAACCGGGGGTAACCGAGGATCCCAAACACTCCCGGTGGCAAGTTTCGCTCCACTGAGCCACAACCCCAGACGGCCAATCAAGCCGGAGATTGTGTTTTATCATCCACAGAAGCCCAAGATTACGCGGGAGGTAGAAGGAGTTATATAAAACTCAATCTCCTCCCGATGATTCCCAGACACTACCAGAGTTACAGGTAGTGTCTTGTGTGTGATTAAAGGGAGAAGGGTGCCATCTAGCGCCCGCACCTTCAATGGTGAAGGGAGCGCCACTAGAGGGAGCCCTGCTTCCCTTGCCCATCTGCTGTCCAGCAGATTCCCTTCTGACCCTGTGTCCACCAGTGCTGGGGCTTGAAGGGTTAGATCCCCACTCAGGATGGTAACTGGGAGATGTGCAGAAATACGTGTGTGTCTGCCCCGCTTGGGGCAGTCTCTCTGCTGATACTCGCTTGAGCCGCAGATAAAGCACTCCCCGCGGGCCAGTCTCCTCTGTCTGTTAGAAGCTCTTAATTTTGCCCTGCTCATGTCCATAGCATCATAAGCAGGGGGAGCTGTTGCCACACGGAGCGCTGAGGCTGTGGAGCGTGGGGAGGGCAGAACCTTTTCGGACCCGGAAGGGAGAGGGATGGCGCGTGCCCGGCCACGTCCTTCATTTCGCTCCCGACGACGTTCTTCTAACCGATTGTCTAATCGTATAACTAGATCAATAAGCTCATCCAAATCCCGCAGCTCATCCTTAGCCACCAGGTGCTCCTTCAGGACCGACGACAGTCCGTTTACGAAGGCGGCGTGGAGCGCAGTCGTATTCCAGCCGGACCTCGCAGCCGCAATGCGGAAGTCGACTGCATACTCAGCTGCGCTCCGACGCCCCTGTCTCATAGACAGCAGCACTGTTGAAGTGGTCTCACCTCTATTTGGGTGATCAAAGACTGTTCTGAACTCCCTCACAAACCCAGTATATGTTGCTAGGAGCCGTGAATTCTGCTCCCAAAGCGCCATAGCCCAGGCGCGTGCCTCACCTCGAAGCAAATTAATTACGTAAGCCACCCGACTGGAGTCTGACGCGTACATCACGGGACGCTGTGCAAAGACGAGCGAACACTGCATCAAGAAGTCTGTGCATGTCTCCACACAGCCTCCGTACGGTTCCGGGGGACTTATGTATGCTTCAGGGGATGGTGGGGGAGGTCGTTGAATGACCATTGGAACGTCTATATTTGGCACCAGGACAGCAGGAGGAGGAGCTGCAGCAGCGCCCTGTGCGCGCGCTTCCACCTGTGCGGTGAGAGCCTCCATCCTGCAATTGAGAATGACGTTCTGCTCGGTCATTAAATCCAACTGAGCAGTGAAGGCGGATGTGAAGCACACCAGAGCCGCCAAGTCCTGAGTCCCCAGGTGGCCACCGTCTTCAGCCGTCAGACTTGGTACTGCTGGCAGGAAGAACAGACAGATGATGGTGGGTGCGTGAACACCCAGCAAACAGTCAGCACAGCACAGTTCTCTTCTGGTGGAATACCTCCACCTCCTAATCACAATTATCCCAAGAGTTCGTGCAGAATCCAAATGTCACACTAGCGGAGTCTGGGATGAGGAGCGGAGAACGCCAACTCCCCAAACGCACCTACAAACTCTCGTGTACAAAGGTACGTCTGCAAACTCAGAATGTAACGTAATTAAACACAGAAGTAAAGACGTTACAACTGTCTTACATTTAGCTGAACGATTCGTGTTCAAAGGCTGAGTGTTTACCTGACGGGTAGACGATATCTCGGCAGGGAGGTGGAGTTGCTGCCCGGTGAGTGACAGCTGGTGATGGGGTGGTGATGAGTGACAGCTGTCACTCCCGGCTGCTCCTGTGAGGCGGCTGCGCCCTCTCGTGCCCGAAACCCGCACTTCAGGCAGGGCGCCATCTGGTGGTGGGCCAGCAGTACCTCCTCTTCAGCGGCCCACACAACAGAGATGTTTGATTCTCAACTTCAACAAAAAGAAACCCATTATGATTAAAAAATGTATTTCAGCAGTAGTGCTACTAACCCAGTGGGACCGTGTGGTGAGTATCTGTCATATCCATGTTTTTACTTTCTGTCGCTATGACACATGTGATGTCACAGAATTTCCACAGAATTAAAAAAAACCTCTCATAAAGTACTCCTACTGCAATACACAGTGTTTTTGGGATGGTCTCATACTTGTAGTCATACTAATGATCTGGATTTAGACATCATTTTCACTTTCTTGAAAGGATGGAACATTTTTGGCTTTTGCTGAGGAGTTCGGTCTAATGAGTTCCCTTTGATTTCAGTTCGAACTATGTCAAAACACATAAGCACGTCCGACTGTACGTCCTGCATCACTGCACTCCTCCTGCTTCCTATTGGCTGATATCTGATGTGGTTTGCAAAATAATCACAACTGTGAAATTATTAGGGAAAAAAATTCCCTTCAGGTATTTTTTAATGCTTGGTGCAGCTCCTTTGATGTTACAGCTTTATTCCCCAGCGGGTGGCAGGTGTAGTCATGTGTCCGAGTGAAGGACGAGAGTAAAGTCAATATGTCTCATGATCACCTCCTGAGCGAACCAAATGAGACACCCGTTGCTCTGAGCAACCTGCCACTAACATCTGCTGCTTTTGGCCACATCATCCTTCACATTATACAATCTGTTGTGTCTTCTAAAAAAAGCAGCCAAGCATAAAAAAATGAAAGTATTACTTTTAATGCTTCTTTCCTCATTTAACTGGTTTATACAGGGTGAAAACAAAAACACTCCTGAATAATTTTACAGTTTTGGTATCTACAGTTGCAGAAACTCTAGTTTTTTTCTCTCTCTCTCTCTCTCTCTCTTTTGCAGATTCTTCTTCTTCAAAATTGTAAAATTACTCAGATAACTTTTGATATTATAACCCTAACCCTAACCCACCCTGTTTCTCTGTGACATCAAACCAAAGTCGATGTATCCATTAAAGCACAGTGCTCGGCTATGGCACATAATTGTTTTATTTTCATCATATATCTAATAAAATGTGTGGATTTCTGTTCTGAATGAAAGAAAAATACCATTTGAACACATGATAACCTGCTGACTGCTAATGAGCTGCAGGAATAACAGTAAGCACCAGATGATATTCCACCTCATACTCACAGGGAAAAAAAAATAGATACATAGATAAATAGATGCTGCTGAGTGTGTTTTGACAAGCTACTGATCCCTAAAAGTGCTCATCCATGGTGCACGTGGCCCTGACACATTAACCCCTTAATGCCCGTATTTATATAGCTGTATATAAAATAATGTTTTGTGTGTGTTTTTGCCTTTAAGTAGATGGTAAATAATGTTGAGATTATTAATTTCACTTTTGCACAAAAACTAGATAGTAATATTGGGTATTCTGGTAATGACTTTATGTTATGATGTTATAATAATAATAAATTTGCAAATTTGCAACAACGGGCATACAGGTCAATTTGTTAAGTTGCATATTTGAGTCAGAGATTGTAGCATATATGCGACGATGGGTGTTAAGGGGTTAAGACCACAAGAACATGGGAAAAGAAGACAAGCTGTATGTTTCATATGAAATATGCAAGCTCCACTTTCCCCAAACTGACAGTTTACAGAAGAACAAAAGCAAGAGATCTCACAAACCTGACGGGGAAACCAAGAGAAAGAAGGTTTATCTTCTTTTAGTTTGGACTCATGTTTAGCAAACATTTTCTTTCCGTTTATACTCAATTCAATAATCTGTCCATCTTGGAATTTACATGTAGAAATCATGGTAGCACCATAGTAGGGTGGTCCTTATTTTGCAAAGTTTTGAAATTTAATACTTTAACCCCCTGAATAGGTTTGAATGGTAAATGGTAAATAAAATGGACTGCATTTATATAGCACATTTCCATCTGCATCAGACGCTCAAAGCGCTTTACAATTATGCCTCATATTCACCCCGATGTCGGTGCTGCCATACAAGGCGCTCACTATACACCGGGAGCAATAGGGGATTAAAGGCCTTGCCCAAGGGCCCTTAGTGATTTTCCAGTCAGGCGGGGATTTGAAACCTTGATCTTCTGGACTCAAGCCCAACACCTTAACCACTAGACTATCACCTCCCCTGAATAGATGAGAAACCATGCTGTGTGAAATGTTGTTTGTATAAATTAATTTTTAGAGGTAGCTCAAAAGCATTGAAATTGTGGTATTGTGGCTGTATAACGCTATACTATATAGCTATATACGCTATATAAAGCTTGATAATCATCTGTGGAAGCCATGGCCTCCACAGCTGAAAGTCAAGATGTCTCTTGACTTTCTAAGTGAGCATCAGGAGGATTCATGAGGACCTTTGATATATTGTTTAGGATGGGCTGGAGCACCATTAAGCTTTAATATATATACAAGATCTGTTAGAAAAGTAACGGACCTTTTTATTTTTTGCAAAAACTATATGGATTTGAATCATGTGCGATTGCATCAGCCAAGCTTGAACCTTCATGCGCATGCGTGAGTTATTTCACGCCTGTCGGTTGCATCATTTGCCTGTGGGCTTTGAGTAAGCACTGGTCCACCCCTCTTGTCGGATTTTCATTGTCAGGAAAATGTGTGAACGGCTGGAGCAGCGCTGCATCAAATTTTTCAAGAAACTGTGAGAGACAGCCAGGTGGAAACCATTCGGAAAATTCAGATGGCTTTCGGTGAAAATCCTATGGGCATCACACAGATTAAGGAGCATTACAACCGGATTTCTTAAAAAATTTGATGCAGCGCTGCTCCAGCCGTTCAGACATTTTCCTGACAATGAAAATCCGACAAGAGGGGTGGACCAGTGCTCACTCAAAGCCTGCCCACAGGCGAATGACGCAACCAACAGGCGTGAAAAAGCTCACGCATGCGCACGAAGGTTCAAGCTTGGCTGATGCAAGCGCACATGATTCAAATCCATATAGTTTTTGCAAAAAATAAAAAGGTCCGATACTTTGCATTATGTTGACCTTGTCCAGAGTCAGCATTGATGTCTCAGCTCACAGGCATCTGGGGTGGATCATCACACAGTAGGAAAGGTGTTCTCTGGTCAGGTGAATCAGTATACCAGATCTTTTTGGGAAGAATTGGATGTCATGTGTCCCAGACCACAGACGAAAAGGCCCATCCAGACTGTGATCAGCAACAGGTCTCTTATGATTTGGGGTTGTGTCATTGCCCGTGACAAAGGTAACTTACACCTCTGTGATGACAGCATTAATGCAGATAAGTACATTGACAACTTGAAAATTATCCATTTAGAGCAACATGTGTTGCTTTCAATATGACACTTTTTCCAGGAACGTCCATGCAATTTTCACAAAGTTAATGCAAAACCACATTATGCACACATTCCAATGGCCTAGCTGTGGAGGAAGATGGTATGGATACTGGACTGGCCTGCCTGCAGTCCTGACGTGTCCTTAATAGAGAATGTGTGGAGAAATTTAAAACAAAAACAACAAAAAAAATGCAACGACAACCGCGTATTGTTTTACACCTTAAGGCATGTTTGCAGGAAGAATGGTACAAAATAACACCTGAAATACTTCATTACTTGGTATCCTCAATGGTCTGAGGGCATTTTTTGGGTATTCACTCGCCTGGCAATGTTTTATTATTGCTGTTAAAGCTTACCCTGCATCCTACAATCAAGTAGTATGTCTCTTTCTTTCAGGACAACCTGTACTTTCAGAATATATATGCTATAGTGGTGTTTTATAAGTGTAATAAAGGTTTACAATCAGAAATAAGAAAAGAAAAAATAAAGCAGTCAAATCATTTTCACACACATTTATTCAAAACACACCACAAACTATAATAAAGAACTATGTTGACACTTTATAAAGGTAGTTTGGGTTCTTGTACAAAAGAATGTACAAAATAAAGGTTCTAATAATAAACACAAATGCACATTTTGAACAATATACACAAAATGGTCTATGTGTTTTGTTAGTCTTCATGCCACATCTCAAAGCAGTTTCTGTGTGCTATTACACAAAGTGCCACATCACAAACTGCACTTCCATGGAGTTGACTGTTCTTTTTGGAGTGTGTTCCCGCACTGAAAACAACCTCTCCTCACACTTTGATGCCCCATCCCCCTCCTTCCATTCATATGCATAAACGGTGCTTTATTACGCATTGGAGCCAGGGGCCTATTCAACAACATTCACGGGCCAAGTAGTAATGCATCTCTTCTACTGACACTCTTTGGTGCCCTACGAGTGGATATTGGAAAACCATGTGACAGTGAACCAATTCCTGATTAGACACTCACATTGCGCACGTCATCACACAGCTTCAATGAGGACTGCAAGCATGGCAGAGGGCTTGTTCGAAAGTCTGTGGAGTGTACTTTTCTGCAAAAAAGTAAGTTTCTATCAAATATTATTAAAAAGTTACGTATCATTAAATAAAACTTGTATTACGCCGTCGAATATGACGGAGATGACCCCAGAGGGTTGTGTTGTGAGAAGGCATGCCAACATTACAAAGCTGTAACCGCTTCAGGATCCCAACTTTTTTTAGAACGTTTTACAGGCTTTCAATGCAGGAATGGATGAAGATGAAGAAAGGAAATGAAGCTGATCACACAAAACATGAAATATCAGTTCATGCTATCTTCAATACAATGGTCAAAGCCAATGTAAAAAAAAAAAATAAAATCTTTTTTTTGTTCTGGTTTTAATTTTCAATATTGTTCCAACTACACTCCATAATCTCTCATCAGCCATTAAAATTTTCACCGAAAACCGTCTGAATTTGTGGAATAGTGTCCACTTGGATGTGCCTTACAGTTTCAGAAAAAATTTTGATCAAGCAAAGCGCCAGTCTCTCAGGAAGAAGTCAGACAAAGGAATTCCGATGAGGGGGGTGGACCAGTGCTCACTCAAAGCCTGCCCACAGGCGAATGACGCACCGACACGCGTGAAAAAAACTCACGCATGCGCACGAGGGTTCAAGCTTGTCTGACGTAATCGCACGTGATTCAAATCCATATAGTTTTGAAAAAAAATAAAAAGGTCGATTTCTTTTCTAATAGACCTCGTATATATATATATATATATATATATATATATATATATATATATATATATATATATATATATATATATATATATATATATATATATATATATACCTGTATATATACAGGGCTTAATTTGAGGGGGAGCAAGCCGGAGCATGCTCCGGAACCTGTGACGTTGGCTCTGCCAGCTATTTATCCCTTTATCTACGGCGATGGCGCCCACGCCATATTTTCCATATGTATCAAAGTGCATTGTTAAGCTAACACCAAGGGCTTTCCAATGATATATGGTGTATTACGGTAAACATAAGCCTGTGATGTCATAACGCAGAGGAAAAACACGGAAGTTTCACACTAGTGCGCCGCTGATTCTCATTACCGTAAGTTCTCATGTAAGCCCTCACTCTGAAAAATTTCAACACTGACAGCAAGCCAAGAACCCGTGCTTTCCAACAGTATGCTATATGTTGCATATATTATGGTAAAGTGCATTCGGTGACTTTTGAAATGAGGGAAAAGTATGACAAAGAGCGCAAAAGTGACAGAAAAGTACAGAGACAGACAGCAAATTATGTTTGCTGTCTGTCTCTGCACTTTTCTGTCACTTTTTGAGGAGTAATTTTTGAGGAAAAGGCAGGGTGTTAGTGTCATTTGTGAAAGTGTGTGTGCGTGTTTGTGTGGGTGTGCAGTTTATTTTAAGTGTGGCACACAGCATTGTTCGCAAGCCCTCCCCCCTCTTGTTTTTCTGCACCGGAGCCACCCATCCTCTGCGCTCCGGGACCTCTACAAATTAAGCACTGTATATATATATATATATATATATATATATATATATATATATATATATATATATATAAAAGATATTTTGTCATGGAAAGCCACGTGGAGGCTTCGCGCATCACGACCGATTCGCTGATGAAGCGAGACAAAGGAACACCTCCGTTTTGGAGTGCCAGAGGACAAGTTGGGACATGCCCAGCTCTCCACAATTTCTCTTATACTCACTCGACTGGTAAGCACTGAAAGCCGAGATAGGCGCGGCTTTCCATGACAAAATCTTTTGTTAAAAGTGAAATCTGCCGGAAAATGGCTGATGTCCAGCTCTTGTGATAACCAGAGAAATTGCACACGGCGGTCCCGGCTCCACACAGCCATCCGTTTAGAAATGATGTGGTGGTTTCTGCCTCTCGATGGCGGCTCGGAGCACGGCGTGCCGTGCGCCATTGTGGGCCATCCTTAAAGCTGTAGTAACACTCCTTATTCTCTGTGAAGCCCGTAAAATTTTCACCGAAAGCCAGATAAATTTTTCGAATGGTTTCCAGCTGCCTGTCTCTAACAGTTTCTGAAAAATTTCTGATGGAAAAAAAGCCCAAATCATTCTGCCATTTCCTCGCAATGAAACAACGACGAGAGGGGTGGACCAGTGCTCACTCAAAGCCTGCCCACAGGTGAATGACGCAACCGACAGGCATGGAAAAACTCACGCATGCGCACAAAGGTTCAAGCTTGGCTGACATAAAAACATATGAATCAAATCCATATAGTTTTTGAAAAAGATAAAAAGGTACGATACCTTTCTAACAGACCTCGTATATAATACAAATAATGAATGTTTATGAGTTCAATGGTACGAATATTTCACGAGGTGAAAGCTGGTTCCAGCGTTCACCGAATTAAATATTCGTACCATTGAAAGAATGTAAAAACATTCATTATTTGTTTCATATAATGGCTAAAATAGATCCTTGTCATTTGATACTTTATTCATTTATAAACAACGACTTATATTTTGGTGTTCCACTGCTGCTAAAGTCCAACACAAACTTTAACTGGGAGTCCAAATTGTGACGTGTA
This sequence comes from Thalassophryne amazonica, assembly GCF_902500255.1. Taxonomy (NCBI): domain Eukaryota; kingdom Metazoa; phylum Chordata; class Actinopteri; order Batrachoidiformes; family Batrachoididae; genus Thalassophryne; species Thalassophryne amazonica. Next base: position 91,717,359 of record NC_047114.1, on the reverse strand, counting down.
GTCCGGTGATGCTGTGCACTGACTTCATACTTCCAAAAAAAAAAAAGGACTTCTTGTAACACATACACACACAATGACACGCATGAGCACACACACACAAAACACATCCACTCTGCTGAAAGCCGTCTGCGTGCATGAAGAGCTGTTCAGATGAAAAGCTGACATGCTTTTTGGCTGGACTGAGGAACTAGCACCCTCAGTTAGCTCAATAAAATCGTCATCGATTGTATCCGTGTGCGCACACTCACACAAAAGGGATGTGCTTGTGCATGCGTGCGTGCGTGCATGCAGCGAAAAAAGCAAAAACGGACAAATTAGTCCAACTTTTCATTCTAACTTCCTGCTAACAGCCTTGAGATGGCTTACAGTGCAGTGGATTTGTTTTGTTTGTGCACGCACGTGTTGTGTGTACATGCACACTCGTTTTGCGTGTGTGTGTGTGTATATATATATATATATATATATATATATATATATACGTACAGAGTGCAATGGTACCAAACATATGGAACCAAATTTGCACTCTAAATGGTGATGTGACAAAGAAAACAAAATGTGAAGTTGTATACAGTTAAAAAACAACAGCATGGTCAACTCTTGACCTATATTATTGTCTGAATGTTTTTAGATGAATTTCTTTTACTACATGCATCATTATGAAGTAGAATTGGTCTTAAAAAAAAAAGACCCATTACTCACTGTTTCCTTTGGTATGTTGCCACATTGATCGCTTGTCTTTTAACACAATTTTCATCATGATCTCATTCCCATAATGAACACACGCTACCTCTTCTTGCAATCTCACAAACACAGAGAGTGCTTTCGTCCTTCGCAATTTTCAAAAGCCCTTGGTAATGATTAACACATTTTTGTAATCAGGGTCCTCCGCTGTTTCTGTGAAAGCAATCTAATGAATGTGAAAAGTAAACTTTCCCAGATGAAAACAGTAAGATAACCAAAACTATAAAGCACTAATCTGAGAAACTTCTAATCTCATTACCTCCATGATTACAAAAAAAAACAAAAAAAAAACAACAGTGTCTCGTTCCCTGACTGCCTCCAGAATGAAGCTCTTGATAAGAAAACCCAGAGTGAGACGGAGTCAGGAGCACTGGTCGATCTGCAGCAGCAGCACTTGTATATAAATCCATCCTCAGAGCAGCTGGTGGTCGACTCTTAAATCAGACGGGCAGCCTATCATGACTGGAAGACCTTGTTTTCTTGCAGATCAATAGTGATAAAAGGAAATACATTTCAAGGTTGCAAACACTGAAGACAAGGAAGATGCACTCAGGCGGCAAAGAAGCCTGTTGAAATGTTCTATATTTTTGTTTTTTTAAAACCCAGAGATTTGACGGATATGATGTAGATTACGGATATGTATTGATTAAAAATATGGATATCTATAAAAATCCATTGTAGCTGATTGCGTTGACCACACAGCATAAACAACATCAGTTCACAAGTTTAACATCATCACATCTCACTTCTACTGAGGAAACCATCAGGTCAGGTTTTGGATTATGTGGTGGTGCAGCGCGTCACAGTTTGTACCACTCAGTGAAACCACCCGGGGTCCTGGAGGGCAACAAATGCAGGCAAACAAATGGTTTCTCCCCCCAACTTCTCAAAAGTAACCATCGATCTGTTGGAGACAGGTGAAACACAAGCATTCCCTCAGTCTTCTGCAGACACGCTGAGCCCCCTGTGTGCTGGATCATGCACACAGAAATGCATAATATGTCCAAAATTTCCTGATGTTTCCTCACAATGCAAATGATACTCCTCATGTAAGTCTCCACGGCACGCAAGAATCCTCAGGACAGACCTCGTACCAAACACATCCATCACTGCTTAGCATCCAAGCATTACTCCTCATTCAGGGGGAGGAGGAGTAACAGGAAGACAGAGGACGGGAAGGAGAGGAACAGTAGTAGCCAGTAAACCAGTATTGATCAGTATGCCTGGTATTTATATTTGTGTATTTATGAAATGCATTTGCAAACTGTTTCTTGTTTTGTTTTGTTTTTTACTTTTTATACTCTGTGTGCTTCTTACCCTGTGTGCTGTTATACAATGGTGTTGGAACCTCAATTTCCCTGAGGGAGTCTTCCCAAGGGATCAATAAAGTTGTTTCTCATCTAATCTAATCCAAGTCTCACAACCGTACAGTAAGACAGGAAGTACCAGGATCTGAAAGACTTGGACCTTCATTGCAGCCAAACGCATCTGTCCAACAACCTCTTGGCACCATGTGCTCTTCCCAGACATTTCCTAATCTTAAAGGCAGAAGTATCCAGAGACATGAACGTCAAAAGGCAGAGGTCTCCATTACAGCACAATCTGAAGTAGCAAATTATAAATAAGCTTAAAGAAAAACAAATGTATTTTACACAGCAATACTGATCTAATAAAAACAATGAAATGGAAATATTTAGGGACTTACCTTTCTGTTGCCATGACTATTACAATCATTCCATAAAAACACAATCATTTTGCTGTTGTGTTTTGTCGATATTCTGAAAATATTGCTTAAAGCTATAGGGCCTTTCAAATTACACAAAACTGAGAACATTTAGTTTCTACCGAAATCCAAGCATTATAATGTAGGTTTATTTTTGTAACATGTTGCAAAATTACAGTTCATTTTAATGAAGAAGACATATTTATCTGGCGGGGGGACAAAATTCCACAGTGAATATTGTCTTTTCCTTCATCGCCATCATGCAGACTAACTACAGGAGGAAGTGCATGTGCACGTGGAAGGTTTTAAAGGGAGGCGATGGTCTAGTGGTTAAAGCGTTGGTCTTGAGAATTGGTTCAAATCCCAGCCTGACCGGAAAATCACTAAGGGCCCTTGGGCAAGGTCCTTAATCCCCTAGTTGCTCCTGGTGTGTAGTGAGCACCTTGTATGGCAGCACAATGACTTCGGGATGAATTTTAGGCATTATTGTAAAGCGCTTTGAGCGTGTGATGCAGATGGAAAAGTGCTGTATAAATGCACTCCATTTACCATTTGAGATGACCTGTGGCCCATCTTGCATTAACATCCATAAGATTTCTTGTAAATCACTTCCAAATCTACCAAATGTTGGTCATAGCACATCATCCCCTGAATTTCTCCCCCTCAGGGGTTGAAATTCTAAATTGTTTCCAGACAGCATGAATTTTGATCATATTGGCAATATCATATTATGAATCCCTTATCTAAATGCTAAGGAATAAAATTATAGTGGTGCCAAGGAAAATTCTTTTATGACTTAAATCTTTAAAAAAAAACAGTGGCGCTGTACCTTTAATGTTTGCCTGAATCTGCAATGGAAACCTAGCTTTTACAGACATAAGTGAATGTCTAATTCTGATGAAGTCAAAGAAGTCATTGAAAGCCTGGATCTTAGTCTTAATTTGGTACCATTACAAACCCAGACTCTCAGGCTCGTCACTCAGGATCTCATATGCTGCAATCAGGATATCCACAGCCTCCACAAAGGCCGCAGCATCGTCCACGCCGCCAAGCCCAGTAAACCAGCAAAGCCAACTGAGCTGCTGGTTTCCACAACACTCCCCATCAACCAGTCTGAGCTAGAGGTGGGCGGATCGATCCTAATATCGATAATATTGATACGAACGCTGGTATTGATATTGAACGATCCTCGTATAAAAAGATTGATACTCAAGCTTTTTTCTCTCCCGTACGCACTGATTGCTGCGCACGTAGATTCATCAAAGTCTACTCTCTGTAAGAGCAGCGCTGCGCTGTGTCACACAACACGGAGCAGCGCACCCTCCCCCCTCTGGTCTTTTGTTGTTGCGCCGCCACGTGGCTCAGCGGCACCAGCCAACAGCCATGCAGGTAGGCTCAGCCTGGCCCGCCCACTCAGCGCTCTCCTCGAGTCAGCCCTCTACCTCAGGAGATTTTGTTTTACCTTGTTGGCTGATATTTTTTAAACAAAAATGTTGATTGTGATAATAAAGTATTTTTTTGTCACATACAATGTTTCGCGAAATTCTATCCTAGGTCTTTTGGATCTATGACGGTTAAATATGAAAAAGTATCGGTATTGGTATTAATATCGGTGATACTGGGCCTGTATTTACTTGGTATCGGATCAATACTAAAATTCCCGGTATCGCTCACCTCTAGTCTGAGTAGATGTTGGGTTTTGTGTTGGATTAATGTGAAAGTAACCATATTTTGATGTATTTGTTCCCACAATTAAAACAGATTTGAATAAAAACAACAAGAAACTAAAGTTCGCATTTCAAATTAGTATTTGAACACAATTTGAATTATAGAAAATATGTGCCAACATGTGAACAATGAATAATTAAGATCATCACTTTGTTTCTCTTTCTTTTTTTGTGAACACATCTGCCACCACAAATCAATAAGTGAAGCTTTTATTGCATCACTAACTAAAGATGCTTTCTTTTCTCTCCTTGGGTTGCTCAAGAGTTCAACACAATTTACCTTAATCAGGCAATCAATCGCTATTAGAACTGTGTGCCACAGCAGGCAGATGTGGCCCCCAGCTAAAACTGTAGCCCTCCAAATTGAAGCAGACACACGCTTGTTGGAGCCGTGTGACTCATTACGTGTTGCCAGAGCCGCTGTCAGAGCTCGCAGAGCATCATTTCTTCCTTTTTATTTGTCGACAAGGGGGTGGCACCACACGACTTTCCTGTCATGTCTTTTTGCAAGAAATTACAGAGGAAATGATTACTGAAATGTTTGTGTGTAGCTCTGACACTATCAGTCACTTTGCATACAAAACACACTTTTTATGGCTTCCTTGCAAATTCATAATCACTAACATCATTGAAAATAAATGTTTACATTTTAAACTCACCATAAAATATGTTTAGGGAGGATGACAAACCTGCTACAGAAGAAATCTGCGCATTTAAAAACAAGACACGACCTCCAGTTTTGAAAAATGAAGCCAACTCTATAGTGGTAAACTTGCTATTCCTTGAATGGCCCCTTGAAGTTGGCTCCAAAAGCAAATTACTTCCCATGGAGTGTCATGTTAAAATCCCCTTCTTTATAGCAGAAACAAAACATACGAGGTCTATTAGAAAAGTATCCGACCTTATTATTTTTTTCAAAAACCATATGGATTTGAATCGTGTGATTACATCAGACATGCTTGAACCCTCGTGGGCATGCGAGAGTTTTTTCACGCCTGTCGGTTACGTCATTCGCCTGTGGGCAGTCTTTGAGTGAGGAGTCGTCCACCCGCTCGTCGATTTTTTTCATTGTTTAGGAATGGCTCAGAGACTGTTGCTTTGTTTGATAAAAATTTTTTCAAAACTGTAAGGCACAACTGAGTGGACACCATTCAATAAATTCAGCTGGTTTTCGGTAAAAATTTTAACGGCTGATGAGAGATTTTGGTCTGGTAGTGTCGCTTTAAGGACGGTCCACGGCACCTGACGGCGATCTGCGCTTCGAGGCGGCAGCGTCTCGCCGTTTCAAGTTGAAAACTTCCACATTTCAGGCTCTGTTGACGCAGTAAGTCGTCAGAGAACAGAGAACTTTCAGAAGAAGTCGGCATGAGGAGTTTATTCGGACATTCCATTGTTAACGGTCATTTTGTAATGAAAGAACGTGCGGGCAGAGTCGCATGTCGGGCCGGACCCGACCGCGGGGGGTCGCGGCAGGAAAAACACCTCCGTTGGAAATCTTAACGGGCAAGTTGGAACATGCCCAAGCTGTTAAACAATTTCTCAGTTACTCACTTGTTGAAAGCCATTAAAAGCCGCCTGAATTCTACAAATGGTTTTCAACACGGAGGTGTTTTTCCTGTCACGGCGCACACAGATTTGCCGAGTCGTCACGGAAACGACTCGCGAATTTGCGCGTACGTCTTTCATTAAAAAAATGTCCTTAAACAGTGGAATGTCCGCATAAATTCCTCATGCCGGCCTCTTCTGAATCTTCTCTGTTCTCTCACGATGTCCTGGGTGAATTAAGCCTTAAATTAGGATGTTTTCAGCTCGAAACAGGCCGACGACAGCGCCTGGAAGCGCTGCAGGACGTCCCGCTCCGTGGGAAGTCCTTACACCGACAGAAACACCCCATAATCTCTCATCAGCCGTTAAACTTTTCACAGAAAACCAGCTTAATTTCTCGAATAGTGTCCACTTGGATATTCCTCACAGGTCCAGAAAAAATTTTGATAAAGCAACGCGCGCCGTCTCGAGCAGCGTGTGAAACAAAGGAATTCAGCCGAGAGGGCGGGACCACATCTCACTCAAGGCCTGCCCACAGGGAAATGACGTCACCGACACGCGTGAAAAAACTCACGCATGCACACGAGGGTTCAAGCATGATTGGTGTAATCGCATGTCGTTCAAATCCATATAGTTAAAAAAAAAAAATAAAAGGGTCGGTTTATTATCTAAGAGACCTCGTATTAACAATATAAACATATTTACAGCCTGTTATAAAAAAAATATGCATTTTTGTCTGTATAGCTAACTTCGCTCTTCATGATGACTGCACAGTAAATAACTTACCAGTTTAAGAAATTTGAAACAATTTGACCAAGTCCCATATAACTAGGGGCTTGGTCGTGAGTAACAGCTAGTATGTACCTGAGCGCCATGCAGGTCCTGTGAGTACAGAGTGCAGCTTCTCTGGATTGACTGTGTTTATCTGTTCTATCATTAAGACTCAGGAGATAAGAGACTTGAACATTTATTCCACAGATTTAAATTTTACAAATAAAAGATAGTCCTTGTTTTGGGGCTGGTCCACATTCCCGACAACAGCAGCATTGAACTTGTATCCTGCCGTCGGAGGAAGGCAGGGGCAGAGCCTACTCCCCACTGCTGGACAGGGACCAACTGGTTGCAGTGGATCAGAGGAGGGCACGGCGCAGGACGGCAACCAGGGTGCACACAGGCAGGAACCAAGTGAAGGCGACAAGAGGAGGATCCAGAGGCAAGGCCAGTGACTAACTGGGGTCAACAGGAGGCAGTGGAGCAACAGAGGCACAACGAGGAACAGGAGGTGGAGTGGCAAAAGAGGCAAAGTCTGAGACAGTGTTTGCAAACAGTTGAGAGGTCAGTCAGGATCAACAGATTTAAATGGCTTCTGACGTTTCCTATTGCTTGCTGTTGATGATCAGAGACACGGGTGTTATTAATTAGCAAATATGAAGGAAAGCTAAAGCCTGAGTCTTCTTGGAAGAACCTACATTTCTGAAAGTTCTTCCTCCAAATATTGGAGATACGTAATATGGCTTGTTGTGCAGTTAACTGTGCTAACGGACCATCTATGAAGTCTGTGCTCCAGTATATCTGTTGAATGGAATTTTAGTATTCCATCATTTGTATGTTAGCATCTTAAGCATGTGACACTGGTGACATTAAGTCTACTGATGTTGCCACAGTTACTGAGGCAATAGTCATACTTAGTCAAATGCCCAAATTGTTGTGGAAAGTGTAATGCACGGACCCACACCAGGGGGCGTAAATGAACGGTCAATAGATATGCCAATAAATACAATTTATTGCTGCAAATGTGTACAACAGGTCAAACGCTGCTTCTAGTCAGTCAATCACAGTTACATAAATGGTGATGTGTGGGCCGGCCCGAGGGTAGGAGACGCCTATCCAGAGAAGTGCTGGGACCCACAAGGTTCCCCCACCAAAGGAGACCTGCAGTATACCGAAGCCGCCAAGTCCCGAGTCCCCAGGTGGCCTCTGCTTCCAGCTGTCAGATCCGGTACTGCTGGCAGGGAAAACAAACAGTTTAAAGGTGGGTGTGTGTACACCCAGCAAACAGTCAGCAAAAAGTACAGTTCCTTCCTGAGGGAAAAACCTCCACCTCCTTACACAGGAACACAGTATGTGCAGTGCCTAATGTATCACTTAACAAGTCAGGAGTGAGGAGTGGGTACGCCAGCTCCTTCCAACTTCTACAAACTCGGCTACAAGCTGCAAGTGTACAAAAGGTTAACGATGCAAAAAGCTCTGATGCAAAAAAAATGTGTACGTACGGCACAGAATGGCTGAGTTGTTTACCTGCGTGGTAAGCTGATAACTCGGCAGAGTTCTGGTGTCTCTTCCAGGTTTTTATGGATGGTGGTGATGAATAATGATGATTACTGACAGCTGTCAGCTCCTGGCTCCCGGTGACTCCTGTGGTGACTGCGCCCTCTCGTGCCTGAAACCCGACAACAGGCAGGGCACCCTCTGGTGTTGGCCAGCATTACCTCCTCTTCGGGCGGCCAACACAACAGGACCCCCCCCTCAACGGGCGCCTCCTGGTGCCCGACCAGGCTTGTCGGGGTCTCGCTGGTAGAACTCGGCCAGGAGGGCCGGATCCAGGATGAAGCTCCTCTTCACCCAGGAGCGTTCTTCGGGTCCGTAACCCTCCCAGTCCACCAGGTATTGGAGACCCCGACCCCTCCGGCGAACATCAAGGAGCCTGCGGACTGTCCACGCAGGCTCGCCATGGATGATGCGGGCAGGAGGCGGTGCTGGTCCGGGGGTGCAGAGGTCCGAGGTGTGGTATGGCTTCAGTTTGGAGACATGAAACACGGGATGGATCCGCAGTAAAGCTGGGAGTTTCAGCTTCACTGCGGCTGGACTGATGACTTTAGTGATTTTGAAGGGTCCGATGTATCTGTCCATGAGTTTTGGTGACTCCGTGTTCAGCGGGATGTTTTTAGTAGACAGCCAAACCTCCTGCCCGGGCTGGTATGTGGGGGCCGGGGCACGTTGGCGGTCTGCATGGCTCTTCGCCCTCGTCCGGGCTTTCAGAAGGGCGGAGCGGGCTGTTCGCCACACTCGACGGCACCTCCTGAGGTGGGCCTGGACCGAGGGAACCCCGACCTCTCCCTCCACAGCCGGAAACAATGGGGGCTGGTACCCCAAACATACTTCAAATGGGGAGAGGCCAGTCACCGACGAGACTTGGCTATTATGGGTGTACTCGATCCAGGCCAGATGTTGACTGCAGGCCATCGGGTGCGCGGAGGTCACACATCTTAGGGCCTGCTCCAAATCTTGGTTAGCCCGCTCTGCTTGTCCGTTGGTCTGAGGGTGGTACCCGGACGAAAGGCTCGCGGTGGCCCCCAGTTCCCTACAGAAACTCCTCCAGACTTGAGAGGAGAACTGGGGACCACAGTCGGAGACAATGTTCGTGGGGATACCATGCAGACGTACGACGTGGTGGACCAGGAGGTCTGCAGTCTCCTGGGCCGTCAGGAGCTTCGGGAGGGCCACGAAGTGGGCCGCCTTGGAGAACCGGTCCACTATCGTCAGGATCATTGTCATTCCCTGGGACGCAGGGAGACCCATGACAAAGTCCAGGCCGATGTGGGACCAGGGGCGACGAGGCACAGGAAGCAGCTGGAGGAGTCCTCTTTCAGTTTGGTGGACGGCCTTGCCCCTGGCACAGGTAGTACAGGCCCGGACATAATTCCAGACGTCGGCCTCCATTGACGCCCACCAGAACCGCTGCCGGACCACTGCCACGGTTCTTCGCACCCCTGGATGGCAGGTGAGCTTGGAACCGTGACAGAAGTCCAAAACTGCAGTCCTAGCATCTGGTGGGACGTACAAACGGTTAGATGGTCCACCGCCAGGGTCCGGGTGACGCGTCAGGGCCTCCCTGACGATGTTCTCCACGTCCCACGTAAGGGTGGCGACGATAGCGGACTCCGGGATGATGGTTTCTGGTGGATCCGACAGCTCAGTTTTGACCTCCTCTTCATGCACCCGGGACAGTGCATCAGACCACTGGTTTTTGGTCCCAGGGCGGTAGGTGATCCTGAAGTCAAAACGCCCGAAAAACAGTGACCAACGGGCTTGCCTGGGGTTCAGACGCTTAGCGGTCCAAATATACTCCAGGTTCCGATGGTCAGTGAAGACCGTGAATGAGACCACAGCTCCCTCCAACAGATGTCTCCACTCCTCCAGGGCCTCTTTCACCGCCAGGAGCTCCCGATTGCCGACATCATAGTTCCGCTCTGCCGGAGTCAACCTGCGGGAAAAATAGGCACAAGGGTGGAGAACCTTATCGGACTCCCCGCTCTGGGACAGCACAGCTCCTATCCCTGAGTCAGAGGCATCAACTTCTACAACAAACTGCCGATTAGGATCGGGCTGCACCAGAACTGGCACAGTTGAGAACCGGCGTTTCAACTCCCTAAACGCAGCTTTGCACCGATCCGACCAGGTGAAGGAGACTTTTGGGGAGGTCAGGGCTGTAAGGGGACCGACAACCTGACAATAGCCCTTGATGAACCTCCTATAGAAATTTGCAAAGCTGAGGAACTGTTGCAGCTTCCTACGGCTTACCGGTTGGGGCCAATCTCTCACTGCCGCTACATTGGCCGGATAGGGTGCGACAGAGTTGGAAGAGATGATGAACCCCAGGAAGGACAAAGAAGTAAGGTGGAACTCGCACTTCTCGCCCTTCACAAACAGCCGGTTCTCCAACAACAGCTGTAGGACCTGACGTACATGCCTAACATGTGTCTCAGGATCCGGGGAGAAGATGAGAATATCGTGTAGATATACGAAGACGAACCGATGCAGGAAGTCCCACAAGACGTCATTTACCAATGCTTGGAACGTCGCGGGGGCGTTAGTGAGGCTGAACGGCATGACCATGTACTCAAAGTGACCTAACGGGGTGTTAAATGCCGTCTTCCATTCGTCTCCCTTCCGGATCCGAACCAGGTGATAAGCATTCCTAAGATTCAGTTTTGTAAATATCTTGGCTCCATGCAGGGGCGTGAACACTGAATCCAATAGGGGCAACGGGTATCGGTTGCGAACTGTAATCTCGTTCAGCCCTCTAAAATCAATGCATGGACGGAGTCCACCATCCTTCTTGCCCACAAAAAAGAAACCAGCACCTAACAGGGAGGAAGAGTTCTGGATTAACCCGGCAGCTAAAGAGTCCCGGATGTAGGTCTCCACTGATTCGCGCTCAGGGCGTGAGAGATTGTACAGCCTACTGGACGGATACTCAGCGCCCGGTATCAAATCGATGGCACAATCATATGGTCGGTGCGGGGGACGCGTGAGTGCCAGATCTTTGCTGAAAACGTCAGCAAGATCATGGTACTCAGCCAGCACCACTGTAAGATTGGGGGGAACGCGGACCTCCTCTCTAGCAGTCGCACCGGGTGGGACCAAGGATCTTAAACACTCCCGGTGGCAGGTTTCGCTCCATTGAGCCACAACTCCAGTCGGCCAATCGATCCGGGGATTGTGCTTACTTATCCATGGATAACCCAAAAATAATTCTGGAGGTAGAAGGTGTTACATAAAACACAATCTCCTCCCTGTGGTTTCCAGACACAACCAGTGTTAAGGGCTGTGTCTGGTGTGTTATTAATGGAAGAAGGGTGCCATCTAGTGCCCGTACATTCAATGGTGAAGGAAGGGCCACGAGAGGGAGCCCTACTTCCTTAGCTCATCTGCTATCGAGCAGATTCCCCTCTGACCCCGTGTCGATTAGTGCTGGGGCTTGAAGGATTAAATCCCCACAGAGGATCACAACTGGGATTCGTGCGGATTTTTGTGCAGTGCCAGCGTGTGTGTTATGGCCCACCCTTAACCCAGTCTCTAAGGGCGAGCGTTGGTGTTTAACCGCTTGGGGCAGTTTTTCTGCAAATGCTCACTAGAGCCGCAGAAGAAACACTCTCCGCGGGCCAGCCTCCTTTGTCTGTTGGCTGATCTAATTTTCGCCCTGCTCGTGTCCATAGCTCGTCAGCAGGGGGAGCTGTCGTCACGCGGAGCGCTCTGGCTTAGGAGCGTGGGGAAGGCAGCGCTGCTTCGGACCGGGAAGGGAGAGGGGCGGCGCGTGCCTGGCCACATCCTTTGTCTCGCTCCTGTCGACGTTCCTCTAATCGGTTGTCTAAACGTATAACGAGGTTGATAAGCCCATCTAATTCCCACGGCTCGTCCTTAGCCACAAGGTGCTCCTTAAGGACCGGAGACAGTCCGTTTACAAAGGCGGCGCGGAGCGCTACAGTGTTCCAGCCAGGCCTCGCGGCCGCAACGCTACAGTCAACTGCATACTCCGCAGCGCTTCAACGCCCCTGTCGAATGGACAGCAGCACATTAGAAGCAGTTTCGCCTCGATTAGGGTGATCGAACAACTGTCTGAACTCCCTTACAAACCCAGTGTATGTCGTTAGGAGCCGTGAATTCTGCTCCCAAAGCGCCGTAGCCCAGGCACGTGCCTCACCTCGAAGCAAATTAACGACATAAGCCACCCGGCTGGAGTCTGACGCATACATTACGGGACATTGTGCAAAGACGAGTGAGCACTGCATTAAGACGTCTGCGCACGTCTCGACACAACCTCCGTACGGCTCCGGGGGGCTGATGTATGCTTCAGGGGATGGGGGGGTTCGTTGAACGACCACTGGAGGGTCTCTGTTTGGCAACAGGTCTGCAGGAGGAGGAGCTGCAGCCACGCCCTGTCCGTGCGCTTCCACCTGTGCGGTGAGAGCCTTCATCCTACGATTGAGCAGTACATTCTGCTCGGTTACCAAATCCAACCGAGCAGTGAAGGCGGTTAAGATCTGCTGCAACTCACCCATTATGTCTCCTGCTGGAGCCTGTGCATCTCGCATCTCCATTGACTGTTCAACGGATGGGTTGTGCCCCTCGGGATCCATGACGTTGGCCGAGTTATCTTGTTGTGGAAAGTGTAATGCACGGACCCACACCAAGGGGCATAAATGAACGGTCAATAGATATGCCAATAAATACAATTTATTGCTGCAAATGTGCACAACAGGTCAAATACTGCTTCTAGTCAGTCAATCACAGTTACATAAAAGGTGACGTGTGGGCAGGCCCGAGGGTAGGAGACGCCTATCCAGAGAAGAGCCGGGACCCACAAGGTTCCACCGCCAACGGAGACCTGCAGTATACCGAAGCCGCCAAGTCCCGAGTCCCCAGGTGGCCTCTGCTTCCAGCTGTCAGATCTGGTACTGCTGGCAGGGAAAACAAACAGTTTAAAGGTGGGTGTGTGTACACCCAGCAAACAGTCAGCAAAAAGTACAGTTCCTTCCTGAGGGAAAAACCTCCACCTCCTTACACAGGAACACAGTACGTGCAGTGCCTAATGTATCACTTAACAAGTCAGGAGTGAGGAGTGGGTACGCCAACTCCTTCCAACTTCCACAAACTCGGCTACAAGCTGCAAGTGTACAAAAGGTTAATGACTGCAAAAAGCTCTGATGCAAAAAAACGTGTACGTACGGCACAGAACGGCTGAGTTGTTAACCTGCGTGGTAAGCTGATAACTCAGCAGAGTTCTGGTGTCTCTTCCAGGTTTTTATGGATGGTGGTGATGAATGATGATGATTACTGACAGCTGTCAGCGCCTGGCTCCTGGTGACTCCTGTGGCGACTGCGTCCTCTGGTGCCTGAAACCCGGAATCTCAAATTTATTAGCCTGGGGTTATAAATGATGAACTTTTACCTAAAACTCACAAAAATGACTTGAAAAAACCTCCCGCACCTAAGACAGTTTCATATTTCCCATTAAAACACCTCGCGGCTCAAACACTCTTTATTATAACATGTCAGTATTACATACAATACACACGAGGAATACATGAAAATGAGTACATATAGCATTTGTAGTGTTTTTAGTAGTGTTTCAGATTTGTGTATTAGTGTTAATAAATTTGCTGTTAAGATATTTGTCTGTTTTGCAAGTAGATGGTTCCTTTTTCCAGTGAGTAGAGAAGCATTTCACAGCTTTGGGACACTTAAGTTTGGATATTGATGACAGCAGGTCTTCATAATCGTCTCTGAATAGTGTTGGTTAGAAAACCAGGCCCGCGACCATGTAGTTGCAATGAAATCGCAAGTTACCCTCAGCTGTTCTCACCAATTTGGAAGAAGGAAAAATGCAATAAGTGCAAAAATTCCTCGTGAGTTCTATCTGGCACTGTGAAGTGATGGCAGCTTGTGCCATTTGATGCGAGACAATTTTTCCTCCGTTTTGGAAAACTTGTATGCTTCACAAAGCTCAAAAAGGAATTTAAAATCATCTCTCCAGCCAAGGTTCTCATATTCTGGTATCCCTTCTGTGCCCATGTATGCATTTTGCAAATCATCATACTGTTCCAAAATCTCATCATTAAACTCGTAATTAATGTTAGGTGACCTTGACCATACAGGAAAAAAGAAGTCCAACACATGTCGCAGAAGAAGATCAAGAATGTGGTGCTGGCAGCCGATGTATTGAGGTTCACTGAATCCCTTGTCTCGAAATGTTCTCTGAAGCCTGGCTACAACACCATTTTTGTGACCAGTATTGACTGTTGTTGTGTCAGAGATGATCATCTGAATACTGTTCCATGCATTGTACTCATCAAGCAGGTCCTGTAGTGGTATATATATCTCTGCAGCAGTTCCACTGTCACAAGCCAAAATGCCAAGTTGTAATGTTCTTCTGTCATTTTTCAAGCACACAGCTTGGTACTCCTTATTGTCAATTTTCTTACCATCAAATTGCAGACAAATTTTTTTTGTATATATTTTATCTGTATATATTTTCTTGTTATTTCTTGATACTTCTTAATTCTTTTCGTGTTACGTTATTTTAAATAGTATTGTGTAAACTCGTATTTTTTAAAAGTGATGTGGTGCTAGATGCGGGAGGTTTTCTCATGATCCAATGAAATAAACTTCAAAAAAGTGAACTATGGGTAAAAGTTCATCAAATGCAACATCAGGAAAATTAAAGTTTTGAAAAACGTTTTGTAGTCATAACCCTAGGGGCTTCATTCGTCCCGCCACGACTCCACCTCTTGATCCATTTATGGGTTTGAGCTCCAAAACTGCTCTTCAGAAAATCTGTGGATGACGTCACAAAGAATTTGTCCAGTACATTTCAGTCTATGGTTAAAACCCAGGAACACTAACACATGCTGTCAGTGCTTACAAACCAGATGCACCACTCTATTTGGCTTCATTTTTCAAGCAGCATGAAAGAATGAATGAGCTGATTTGGCATGAGAGCAGAATAATCAGAGCACTGCTGCAGTCCTTTGAGATCTTTTTATTGAATGCATAACAATGCAGCTTGATTGGAATTGATAATGGCTTTGAGTACTACGTTGCTCCTCTCCACTCACTAATTTGTTCCAAAGCACTCTTTGACATGCATGGGATTGCCAATGACAAGATAATTAACCAACTGAGGAGAGGGGTCAAAAAAAATAAAGTGTTCATAGAAAACACATTCTGTACTTTGGCCAATATATTTCAGCAGTTTCAGTTGTAAAGCAAGACATTATATGTATCTGTGTCACCACATATTTTCATCTATTTCTGACTTTTGTTCAAAATGACTGAGCTCTGCATTCTTACATGTGGCTGCGGAGAGGAGGGGGAACTGTGCGATACTCCTGCATCAACACAAAGTCAGCATGAAGAAGTGCAGCAGATGTGAAACTGCTGCTGACCTCCTTCATTTTTCTTCCAGTACCATCAAGGCCACCGTGCTGCAACGCCCCTCGCTGCAACCAACTGTAAAAGAGTAAAAGGTGTGGAACCGAGGGCTCCTCCAGGCCACGTGCCCCCAGACGCCTGCACTTATGAGTCAAGCAGCAATGTCAGCAGCACAAAAACATGGATTAAAGAGCGGCCACAACAACGCTTCTACCTGGCTGCAATCCAACACCACACCACGTGTGTGGGAATATCCACTGACCATAGGACTACATTTACTTTCTTTGTTTCCACCGTTGTTATATTGTGATTTCTTTGTAATTATAAGCTACTAAGTTGCAATATGAGATGCTAAATAGGGCTGGGATGAGGAATATTACATAATTCTGAAAATATGTCAGTTTGTGTAGAATGCAAGAAGTAGTCTCTTCCTTGCATGATCACTAGTTTTTGAGAAACGCAGCGTGGAATAAATTCTACCAGAAGACTTCATTTTATTCATTCAGAATCAGTTAATTAACAACAACTGTATTGTCTAAAAAGAAGCAGATGTCCCCTGTTAGTTATCAGCTCTCACTCAATAGGAAACACCTATGTTTCTTAAAAACCTCAAAGTTCTCACTCAGCTCTCACTGTTTACAGGTTGCTGACAAGACGTTACCTCCTCCATCCCACTGCCACCACTCGGTTCCTTTCTGCAACCTGGACTCTGCCACGCTCTTTCCAATGGCAGGATTTGTGATGATCCCAACTCTACCATGATAGGGACCTACGCCAAAGACTATTATAACATTCTCTACATTATCTTAATGTATGGTCAACTTTTAACATATCCTGAGAGTCTTTCTACCTACTCAAGACAAACTTGCCATACAGTACCATACTCTTTGCATTTCCTAATGTATAAAGTTGATCAAGTCCAAGAAATATTCATTTTACATGTGACTACACAAGAAGGGCACTTGTGAGGGAAGCCAGCAAGTCATCCTTGACATGGGAAATTTAATGTTTTGCTCAATGAAAATCCATATATTCTTCCCCTGACTTGTCTAAAGAAAACTGGCAGTAAAAGTCATGGTTTAACCACTGGCCTTAGGTCATCCAAGTTTCACAAGCATACAGTAAGACAGGAACTGTCAGGACCCTAAAGACGTGGGCCGTCATTCTCCTGCAAAGTTATCTCTATCACCAAACACCTCCGTGCAGTGATCTCAGGACTCCATTATAGTGCAGCAGATAACTGAAGCATCAAATTCAGCAGAAATACTCCTTAGACACTCCGCTTTTGAAAAAACTGATTGGCCACATGAGTTTTCAATCGGTGGTCAGGTAGGAGTCAATTGAAGAATTACACAGAGGTCAAAATTAAAAGATGCTCCAATCATATTGAAAAATATTCCACATTATTTGCCTGATCATAAAGATTTCAAAAAGGTATAGTTTGGATTATCTGTGATTGAATTCTATGGAGTTACGGGATAAAACAGCAAGAATGGTGACAAAGCTCAGTTTAATTTTGTACAGGGGTCAAAAGTTAAAGTTGCTCCAATTTTGGTAAAACGTGATGCAAATTATTGGTTGAGCTAATAGGATTAATAAATGGAATAGTGTTGACAGTGTTGAATGCTTGGTCTCCAAAGTAAAGGTCAAACAAGATCTACGTCTATTGGATTCTATGACATGTGACATATGTTACCCCGTAACGTGATAAATAAGGATGATACATGGTCCAAACTATTCCTTTTTAAAACCGTGTTAACTAGTAGTTTGCATCACGTTTTACTAAAATTGGAGCAACTTTAACTTTTGACCCCTGTACAAACCAACACTGACCTTTGTCACCATTCTTGCTGTTTTTATCCCGTAACTCCATAGAATTCAGTCACAGATAGTCCAAACTATACCTTTTTGGAATATTTATGATCATGCAAATAATGTGGCATAGGTTTCAATATGATTAGAGCATCTTTTAATTTTGACTCCTGTGTAATTCTTCAATTGACCTCTTCCTGAACACCAACTGAAAATTCAAGTGGCCGATTGTTTTTTTTGGATCTCAGTCTTGATCCAGGACAACTATAAACCAAGGCACTCTGATTCCTCACTTAGCTCCTCAAGTGATACAATCAGGGTACATTGATTCTGCAAAGATTAAAGCATTCATAATCTGCAAAGACAAAGTGTCAACCTCTTCTTGCCAACAAAAGCATCTACACCGCTGGTTTCCACAAGCTTACCCAACACCCGATCCATGCAAGCATTGAACAGTGTAGGAGCCAGAACACATTCCTGACAAATGGAAAAGACAGGTCTCTTATCAACTGCGATTTGCACAGCAACTTCAATACTATCTGTTTTTATTGCATATTTTAAAGAAAGACATGCTGTACTGGTAGTTCTCAGGGTCTCACTTTGGTTTTATGAAACATGATACTTGATTGAAGGCACTGAGCCCAGATTGGATTCCTGCAATTTCCTCCCTCCTCTTGCTCAGATTAAGTGCTGATGAACGATAACAGCCTCCACATTAATCAGCGAGATGGAGCATTTGCAATTAGATTACATTATACAAATGTAACAATTTGTAGTGAATGTAATATGAATTATCAACAGGTCATTCAGTTTGATCTCAACAATACAGAACACCGGACAATGCACCAGATTGCCTTTAGGAAAATAATCACATTTTCTCCTGTTTATTAATTACTGTGCGGTAAACAGAGTGGTTGGAATCAGCTTCACTGTTGCATCTTCATCGGCAGTTTTCATTTTCAGCCACAAGGCTGTGTAATCATTCACCAGCATGTACAATCGGATGTGCAAATTAAGGACGGGAGTGTGAAATCGCCAGAGCTGAGCACAGCTAACATCAAAGTTGGCTTCGATAACCACTAATTTGGTTACTGAAAAGTTAACTATGATAATGCTAAAGTGATAAACCAGTAAAACATTAAATGACGTTAGCACTAACAGCTAAATTTATTATATGAATTTAGCTTTGGCTTGGGCGTTTTTATTTATTTATTTGTTTGTTTTAAAAGCCTGAAAAACAGACCTAAAGAGCCGGAATTTTAATAGGTTGTAGCGTAAACTTGTAGGCTCTCAAACAGGTGCCAAGGTGCATGCCAATATCAGATGATGATTCAAATTAAACAGATGTTTCCATTTAATGTGCAGTTCATTCAAAATACAAAAAATATTAAACAAATAAGAAATTTGTTGGTCCTCCATCTCCTCAAAATGATGTTTTGTGGATGTGTGTCAATTACGCTTGTTGGTTTAGTCCGTAAGATCGAACAAAAAACAAACATGTATGACTGTAGGGTTTACAAATGTTTTTTCACATTAAATTTTATTTAAAAAAAATTTACTCTAATGTTAGTAGAACTAAGGGGAAGCTGCTCTGAAGTGATCCGCTAGTGGTTAAAGGTTAGCTAATAAGCTAATCTGGAAACAAAAATGTTAGCTTTGCTAATGAGCTGTTAGCTGATTAGCTGAACTGTGCCCACCACTGTAAATATCATGTGTACCCTCTTATGAAAAATGAGCGGCAGCAGGCACGAATCAGCTAAAATGTAGCTTTGATAACCGCTAATTTGGAAACTGAAACTGAATGAGCTATTAGCTGATTAGCTGAACTGTGCCCACCACAGTAGGTATCGTGTCCTCTCTTATGAGAAGTGAGCAGTGGGCACAGCTCGTCTAAAATTTAGCCTTTATAATGGCTAACTTCAAAGCTGAAAAGTTAGCTCTTGTGATGTTAAACTGATAAAATGCGAAACCATTGAGCTGACGCTACCGCTAACTTGTATTATATGGATTTGGCTTCAGTTTAGGTTTTTGGTTCTCAATCCCTAAAAAAAAGAGCTAAAGAGTTTAAATTTTAATATTTTGTAGTATAAACCTGAAGGTTTTGCATTCCAAGATGAGCTGATGATGACCAAGATGTACCTAATTAAATGAACAAATAAAATCAAACAGTGCTTTACATTCAACACAGTGTTTAATCACCACACAGAAAGTATTAAATGAGTAGGAAACACTAAGAAATAAAAATACACTTGGAAAATCATTTTAATGTAATGAATGCGTTGACTGTGGCTTCACCTCCTGCATCTTTAAATGGTGAATGGTAAATGGACTGCATTTACAAGTATATAGCGCTTTTCCATTTGCATCAGATGCTCAAAGCGCTTTACAATTATGCCTCTCATTCACCCCAATGTCAGGGTGCTGCCATACAAGGCGCTCACTACACACTGGGAGCAATAGGGATTAAAGGCCTTGCCCAAGGGCCCTTAGTGATTTTATCTTTGCGCAATGTGTCAATTTAGCTTTAATGATTCATATATAAGCTCCAACAGGAACAAATATATATGATTATCAGATTTAAAAATACTTTTGACTGTTTTTTTTTTTTTTTTAATTTACTGAATGAATATTAGCAGAAATAAATTTAATACTGTAGTACGCAGTGTTCCGGCAGACTGAATCTCCTTGCTTCCTCTCTGTCTGAGGTGCTGCTGTTGAAATTGGACCTGGGTTTTTGTCACAGTCTGCTGGAATACTGGATGACTCACCCGCCCAAGACAGCTGGACTGAAGGACACTGCTGACCTACAACACTAAGGTGACCATATTGTGATAACCAGGACACTCGGTGCAGCAATGAGATACTCAAAACTTCTCAATTGCCCCTTATATCTTTGCTAATTAGCTGTTAGCTAATTAGCTAAACTGTACACAATACCACCTGGGCCTGGTTTCATAAAGCAATCTAATATTTCAGTCTACTAAACTTTCTTAGTTGACTACAGTTAGTTGCCCGACATTATCGGTCTAATCACTGTTTCACATTGACAGTTAAACTTGCAGATTAGCCGTCTTACCTTAGTCGACAGTTTTCAGGGGCACAACGGTGTCGCATGTGCCACTGCCAAAAGACAGTTCCAATGTGCAACAGTTTTGTTTACTTCCGGAAAAAAAGGCAATTTGAAAACTGAAAATTCTGTTTGCTAAGTGATTCATCACTTTTAGTGAATGTGTGGCAAATGCTGTTCATACTGCCATCTAATGGGCAGTAGATGCCAGTGTTCAGTTTTCACATTGCCTTTTTTTACAAATAAAAAAAATGACATATTTCCAAATACAGATTTATTTGTAAAACCCACCACACATTTCAGTATATGGTTATACTGACCAACCAACCACTGACGTCAGGAAATGAATGTTCCCATAATCCTTTGCAGCATGTGTGTCTAAACGCTAAAACCTTCAAAATTAGTGCATTACTTTAAAACTAAAACATATAGCTGTTATTTTCACTTTGTAAAACAACAGACATGACATTAATTTCAATAACTTGTCCAGAATTAGTTTGTTTAAAATTATAACCATAAGTCAAAACTGTCTGCCTGTGGAGCTCTCTTCTGCCTGCAGAGGATCGAGCTCTACCAGTCATGGCTGTCTGTCTGCTACAAAAACATGTAACAGACAAGTGCTAAAATCTTTGATTTCAGACTTTACAAATGTTTTTAACTGTTAAGCTTTATTCACTATGCCTGCAAAAATGTTAGTGGTCTAAAAGTTATCGGAACTAAACTTACTGGAAACTAATTGGTCCGGTGATGGTTTTCAAAGTTATGTGGAAAGCTAATCCACTAATGAAAACATTAGCTTCGGTAATTAGCAGTTAGTGGATTAGCGGAACTGTGCCCACCACTGCTTCCGGGTTGGTTGTTGTCATGAACGATGTAGCTTTTGTTTCTTTAACTGGCTTTATTAACATTTATGGGTGATTCTTTAACTACGGGCACTATTGGCCTTGTAAATGTAATTTCCACCACACCATTACCTTACAATATAGTAAGGTAATATAGTAAGTGCCTTGGGGCAACTGTTTGTTGTGGTTTGGCGCTATATACATGTGCTCTGATGTCACTGTTTATCTCCATAGAAACTACCCAAACAATCTTTCATACAAACTGTTTAAAGGGACATTACAGTGTTGTGGTTGAAATTACGGCAATAGTGTGGGACAACTACATTTTGTTTAAAAAAATCACAACAGTTGTATGACATTGAATACCCCAATTATGTTTTGATTATTTTACTGATATTTTATTCAGAGATATTTTAAAACATTAGAAAAAATGTTTTTTTACCATTCATTTTTATCATTGAAGATCAAAAGTCTGGGACAAGCACAAAACGGCAATATTTGCATATAATGATGCTGAAAAAAGGTGAAAAAGTCATCACAGACTACTAGAACAAATTTCTTAAAACACTTTCATTGTAAATATAACTATAAAAGTGTGAAATGTCCCCTTTTTTCTGTTTTTCATACAATATGATCAAAGGACATAATAAGTGCCCGTAGTCTAAGAATCACCCTTATGCACACATACAAACTACAGAATGACATGCTTAGCTCTTAGCCTAGCAGTTTCCCCCTTCAGTTTTTTCTTCTACACTTCTGTCAAGCCTTTCTGTGCACACAACATTGCTCCACGTAACAGTGACGGCCGGTGGCTCGTGTGTGTTCCATCAGGTGGTGATACATGATAGCCGCCATTTTTTGAGGTAAGACACTGAAGTTTTGTTGACTAAAATAACATTAGCCTCCTCTGTACCAGGCTAAAAACTTTAGTCGACTAAGCGCTTTGTGCAACAACTAACGTCAAAAAATTAGTCAACTAAGTCAACTAAGTGTTTATTCAACTAAACAAGATTAGACTGCTTTATGAAAGCAGGCCCTGGAAATAGTCTGCACCACCTCTTCTGCAACGTGAGCACTGCCAAAAAACTATTCAGCCCTTTCTTTCATTGGGTGTCGCCGCCGTGTTTGTTTTTAGTATTACAACAGACTCTAGAGTGCATGTGTCATATGTAAGAGTTGGATAGGTAGCAGCATCACAAACCCACATATCTCGAAATGCAAATAACCTGGGAAACGGCATATTACCCAGGAGAAGGTGAACCAAAAGTCGGGCCTTGTTTATTATTTGGAGAAGTATTTTCTGGCTCACCAAAGTAAAATATCTCTGTGTCACAGGCGCAGCCTCTTGCATAGAGCTATCTCCAGATACTTAATGAGGTGTCAGCAGCACAACTGAGGCAATTTAACCTTCATCAGGCTGCATCACATGAGAAGATAATGTAAGGGAATTATTCATTGCATAGTTTAGCAGAAGAGAGGGGCAAAAAAAAAAAAAAAAAAGATTTACTTACGGATTCTGGGCTTAAGTGAAGAGTAATGAAATGAATTCACACTGATCGAATCTGCTGTCAAACAGTGAGGCTGTGCTTGTGACGCGGAGACAATCGGCAATTAATAATCCTTAAGCTCAAATGTGCAGTAAATGCAATTATCTCAGGGCACAGTGACAATCACCCACCTAATGATCAATAGAGTCTCTGCTATTCTTTAGATTGAGAAATCAGAATTCCTAATGCCCACAGTGGTGGTTTCCTCACAGAGGATTTGAAGATAATAAGCCAAAAATTTAAATCTAAATGCATTTTATAATCACAAACGATGCACTGCCGATTTAACAACTTCAAAAGCTTCTGTAAAACACTGCCTGCCACCATGAGGGAAAATGACTACAGATTTAGATCATGTTTAAGCTGCTCACGTGGCTGATGTGATGATTTATCTCTCTTTATAATTCATTTTTCAATGCCAGGTGTCTCATAGAAAAGATAAGTCGGTATGTGAAACCAGAAAACTAGAAGCACATTAGTGCGGAACTGCCAAAGGCCAACAATCCATCAGATCACTTTCTGGATCAGGATTTGGTGCACAATTAGGCAAAACATCAGTTTGGATCCAGTTTTTTTGAGGGAAAACAATAGAAATTTAAAGGATTCTTTCCCTAATGAATTCCAAGATTTCTGCCAAGTTTAATTTTTAAAAAGCCAAACTGTATTCAAGTAAAGGTGGAAACAAAAAACATACAGACAGGGGAAAAAAAAACAAAAACAAAAAAGTCATAAAATTGTAATATTGTTTGAGTTTTTTGTCTGTTCTGTTTGTTCCCCCTCCCAGGTCATGCGTTTGAGTTCCACCAAGCTTAGTATGTGGATGAGAATCAGCTGTGGAACAGCTCTTATAGGGATTGTTTCAGCAAAGGTCAAGGTCATTGGGGTCAGTAGACAAAAATTAGCTATTTTCAAAACTAAAATAAAAATTTCAATCCAATGTTCACCAAACTTGACATACATACATACATGTGTGGGTTAGGAATTGCACAGGTGAGGTCAAATTTGCCAAAGGTCAGTCACTGGTGCCAAGGTCATTGGGATCAATGGATAAAATTTAAGTTTTTATCAGGTTTTGCAACACGAAATGGCTGGACACAATAACCAAACTCAGACACAGAGTGGATTTGGTCAAAAAGGTTTAGTGGAGTCACAAGCAGGGTTTGGTACAGAAATAGACAGTCCAGCAGAATCAGCAACAGTCACAAGTTTATCAGAAAAAACAAACAAGCAAGTGATCATGAAAACACAAGCAGGATGAGAAATACACAACAACCAAGGCTGGAAGCGAAAGGATGGAGCACAACCATCACAGCAAGGTGAGGCTTAAAGACAGAAAGGTGATGAGCAGAAGATGAGGAACGGGTGTGAGGGAAAGCTCCAGGGTGTGGGTGTGACAGACAAGAGCAACAGAGACAGAGAACCCAAGCAGAAAAAAGACAGACAAGAAAAATCACCACACAGAACCTGATCAGAACCAAAGAGCTCAAACGCATAACATAAAGAACACAACCCCCAATGCCTGACAGTTTTCACACTGTGATGGTCTAGTGGTTAAGGTGTTGGGCTTGAGTCCAGAAGATCATGGGTTCAAATCCCCGCCTGACTGGAAAATCACTAAGGGCCCTTGGGCAAGGCCTTTAATCCCCTATTGCTCCTGGCGTGTAGTGAGCGCCTTGTATGGCAGCACCCTGACATCGGGGTGAATGTGAGGCATAATTGTAAAGCGCTTTGAGCGTCTTATGCAGATGGAAAAGCGTTATATAAATTCAGTCCATTTACCATTTATTTACCAGGAGTTGCGTAAGGAATGGCATCCGGCGTAAAATTTGTGCCAATTCAACATGCAGATCCACCTCGGATTTGCAGTGCAGGTCATGTCAAGGCCACAGGAAAGGTCAAATCAGAGGTCATCATCTAAAATACATTCATGACCATATCAACTAGTGCAGCAGATAACTGAAACAATCGTGCAAATGGTGATACAAGCACCAAAGTTGGCAGAAATACTCCTTAGACATTACTCTTTTGAGAAAAACCGACTGGCCACTTGAATTTTCAATAGGCGGCCAGGTAGGGATCACTTGAAGAATTACACAGGGGTCAAAATTAAAAATCCTCAAATCATTTTGAAAACTACACAACATTATTTGTCTGATCGTAAAGATTCGAAAAAGGTATAGTTTGGACTATCTATGACTGAATGATCAGGAGTTATGGGGTAAAAACAGCAAAAATGGTGACATAGGTAATTGTCAGTTTGTACAGGGGTCAAAAGTTCCTTCAATTTTGGTAAAAAGTGATGCAAATTATTGGTTGAGCTAATAGGATTAATAAATGGAATCGTTTTGATTGTGTTGAATGTTTGGTCTCCAAAGTAAAGATAAAAAACGGTCAACGACCATTGGATTCTATGACATGTGACATATGTTACCCCATAACATGATAACTAAGCATGATACATGGTCCAAACTATTCCTTTTTAAAACCCTGTTAGCTCAACTAATAATTTGCATCATTTTTTTTTACCAAAATTGGAGTAACTTTACTTTTGACCCCTGTACAAACTGACACTGACCTTTGTCACCATTTTTGCTGTTTTTACCCCATAACTCCTGATCATTCATAGTCCATGGGCCAAGCAGGTTTTTGGTACCACTTAAGGTGACTAAACGACACTTAGAATCCAGCCTCAGTGTACCATGACCTACACAAAAATGTATGATAACAATCTCAGGTTGGTAGCTGTAGTCAGGTAGGGGTCAGTGTAGAATTACACAGAGGTCAAACTTTAAAAATGCTCCAATCATGTTGAAAACTATATCACATTACTTGTCTGGTCATAATGATTCCAAAAAGGTATAGTTTGGACTGTCTATGATGGAATGTTTTGGAGTTAGCTCTTGCTTGCCTCTACTGGTGGTTGGCTCTCACTGCGGTATTGTATCACTTCCTGTTCCGGAGCACAGCCGTGTTTTGCTGTAACTGTTAGCTGTTTTATCTGCGCAGTTAGATTGATCTAGTTAACTAGATAACGATTTGTTTCACAGTGTAATCTTCACGTGCCTTAACTAAAGCACTCCCTCTGCTGAATCACCTCTAAATTATTTACACATTATTCACTTTGTGTGTTTTTAGGAATCCGCTAGCTTAGTGCAGCTACTAGCTCTTAGCCGGTTTAGCATGGCGGCTTCTCCTGTCTTGCCCGCACTTTTCTGCTCTGGGTGTGAAATGTTTAGTTATTCCTCGGCCTCCTTTAGCAGTAATGGTACTTGTAATAAGTGTAGCTTATTCGTAGCTTTGGAGGCCAGGCTGGGCGAATTGGAGACTCGGCTCCGCACCGTGGAAAATTCTACAGCTAGCCAGGCCCCTGTAGTCGGTGCGGACCAAGGTAGCTTAGCCGCCGTTAGTTTCCCTCTGGCAGATCCCGAGCAGCCGGAAAAGCAGGCCAACTGGGTGACTGTGAGGAGGAAGCGTAGCCCTAAACAGAAGCCCCGTGTACACCGCCAACCCGTTCACATTTCTAACCGTTTTTCCCCACTCGGTGACACACCCGCCGAGGATCAAACTCTGGTTATTGGCGACTCTGTTTTGAGAAATGTGAAGTTAGCGACACCAGCAACCATAGTCAATTGTCTTCCGGGGGCCAGAGCAGGTGACATTGAAGGAAATTTGAAACTGCTGGCTAAGGCTAAGCATAAATTTGGTAAGATTGTAATTCACGTTGGCAGTAATGACACCCGGTTACGCCAATCGGAGGTCACTAAAATTAACATTGAATCGGTGTGTAACTTTGCAAAAACAATGTCGGACTCTGTAGTTTTCTCTGGGCCCCTCCCCAATCGGACTGGGAGTGACATGTTTAGCCGCATGTTCTCCTTGAATTGCTGGCTGTCTGAGTGGTGTCCAAAAAATGAGGTGGGCTTCATAGATAATTGGCAAAGCTTCTGGGGAAAACCTGGTCCTGTTAGGAGAGACGGCATCCATCCCACTTTGGATGGAGCAGCTCTCATTTCTAGAAATCTGGCCAATTTTCTTAAATCCTCCAAACCGTGACTATCCAGGGTTGGGACCAGGAAGCAGAGTTGTAGTCTTACACACCTCTCTGCAGCTTCTCTCCCCCTGCCATCCCCTCATTACCCCATCCCCGTAGAGACGGTGCCTGCTCCCAGACCACCAATAACCAGCAAAAATCTATTTAAGCATAAAAATTCAAAAAGAAAAAGTAATATAGCACCTTCAACTGCACCACAGACTAAAACAGTTAAATGTGGTCTATTAAACATTAGGTCTCTCTCTTCTAAGTCCCTGTTAATAAATGATATAATAATTGATCAACATATTGATTTATTCTGCCTTACAGAAACCTGGTTACAGCAGGATGAATATGTTAGTTGAAATGAGTCAACACCCCCGAGTCACACTAACTGCCAGAACACTCGTAGCACGGGCCGAGGCGGAGGATTAGCAGCAATCTTCCATTCCAGCTTATTAATTAATCAAAAACCCAGACAGAGCTTTAATTCATTTGAAAGCTTGACTCTTAGTCTTGTCCATCCAAATTGGAAGTCCCAAAAACCAGTTTTATTTGTTATTATCTATCGTCCACCTGGTCGTTACTGTGAGTTTCTCTGTGAATTTTCAGACCTTTTGTCTGACTTAGTGCTTAGCTCAGATAAGATAATTATATTGGGCGATTTTAACATCCACACAGATGCTGAGAATGACAGCCTCAACACTGCATTTAATCTATTATTAGACTCAATTGGCTTTGCTCAAAATGTAAATGAGTCCACCCACCACTTTAATCATATCTTAGATCTTGTTCTGACTTATGGTATGGAAATTGAAGACTTAACAGTATTCCCTGAAAACTCCCTTCTGTCTGATCATTTCTTAATAACATTTACATTTACTCTGATGGACTACCCAGCAGTGGGGAATAAGTTTCATTACACTAGAAGTCTTTCAGAAAGCGCTGTAACTAGGTTTAAGGATATGATTCCTTCTTTATGTTCTCTAATGCCATATACCAACACAGTGCAGAGTAGCTACCTAAACTCTGTAAGTGAGATAGAGTATCTCGTCAATAGTTTTACATCCTCATTGAAGACAACTTTGGATGCTGTAGCTCCTCTGAAAAAGAGAGCTTTAAATCAGAAGTGCCTGACTCCATGGTATAACTCACAAACTCGCAGCTTAAAGCAAATAACCCATAAGTTGGAGAGGAAATGGCATCTCACTAATTTAGAAGATCTTCAATTAGCCTGGAAAAAGAGTCTGTTGCTCTATAAAAAAAGCCCTCTGTAAAGCTAGGACATCTTACTACTCATCACTAATTGAAGAAAATAAGAACAACCCCAGGTTTCTTTTCAGCACTGTAGCCAGGCTGACAAAGTGTCAGAGCTCTATTGAGCCGAGTATTCCTTTAACTTTAACTAGTAATGACTTCATGACTTTCTTTGCTAATAAAATTTTAACTATTAGAGAAAAAATTACTCATAACCATCCCAAAGACGTATCGTTATCTTTGGCTGCTTTCAGTGATGCCGGGATTTGGTTAGACTCTTTCTCTCAGATTGTTCTGAGTTATTTTCATTAGTTACTTCATCCAAACCATCAACATGTCTATTAGACCCCATTCCTACCAGGCTGCTCAAGGAAGCCCTACCATTATTTAATGCTTCAATCTTAAATATGATCAATCTATCTTTATTAGTTGGCTATGTACCACAGGCTTTTAAGGTGGCAGTAATTAAACCATTACTTAAAAAGCCATCATCTGACCCAGCTATCTTAGCTAATTATAGGCCAATCTCCAACCTTCCTTTTCTCTCCAAAATTCTTGAAAGGGTAGTTGTAAAACAGCTAACTGATCATCTGCCGAGGAATGGTCTATTTGAAGAGTTTCAGTCAGGTTTTAGAATTCATCATAGTACAGAAACAACATTAATGAAGGTTACAAATGATCTTCTTATGGCCTCAGACAGTGGACTCATCTCTGTGCTTGTTCTGTTAGACCTCAGTGCTGCTTTTGATACTGTTGACCATAAAATTTTATTACAGAGATTAGAGCATGCCATAGGTATTAAAGGCACTGCGCTGCGGTGGTTTGAAACATATTTATCTAATAGATTACAATTTGTTCATGTAAATGGGGAATCTTCTTCACAGACTAAGGTTAATTATGGAGTTCCACAAGGTTCTGTGCTAGAACCAATTTTATTCACTTTATACATGCTTCCCTTAGGCAGTATTATTAGACGGCATTGCTTAAATTTTCATTGTTACGCAGATGATACCCTGCTTTATCTATCCATGAAGCCAGAGGACACACACCAATTAGCTAAACTGCAGGATTGTCTTACAGACATAAAGACATGGATGACCTCTAATTTCCTGCTTTTAAACTCAGATAAAACTGAAGTTATTGTACTTGGCCCCACAAATCTTAGAAACATGGTGTCTAACCAGATCCTTACTCTGGATGGCATTACCCTGACCTCTAGTAATACTGTGAGAAATCTTGGAGTCATTTTTGATCAGGATATGTCATTCAAAGCACATATTAAACAAATATGTAGGACTGCCTTCATGGATAGATAAAGCTGGGTTTCATCTGCGTAACAATGAAAATTTAAGCAATGCTGTCTAATACAGAGTCCGACATTGTTTTTGCAAAGTTACACACCGATTCAATGTTAATTTTAGTGACCTCCGATTGGTGTAACCGGGTGTCATTACTGCCGACGTGAATTACAATCTTACCAAATTTACGCATAGCCTTAGCCAGCAGTTTCAAATTTCCTTCAATGTCACCTGCTCTGGCCCCGGAAGACAATTGACTATGGTTGCTGGTGTCGCTAACTTCACATTTCTCAAAACAGAGTCGCCAATAACCAGAGTTTGATCCTCGGCGGGTGTGTCGTCGAGTGGGGAAAAACGATTAGAAATGTGAACGGGTTGGCGGTGTACACGGGGCTTCTGTTTAGGGCTACGCTTCCTCCTCACAGTCACCCAGTCGGCCTGCTTTCCCGGCTGCTCGGGATCTGCCAGAGGGAAACTAACGGCGGCTAAGCTACCTTGGTCCGCACCGACTACAGGGGCCTGGCTAGCTGTAGAATTTTCCACGGTGCGGAGCCGAGTCTCCAATTCGCCCAGCCTGGCCTCCAAAGCTACGAATAAGCTACACTTATTACAAGTACCATTACTGCTAAAGGAGGCCGAGGAATAACTAAACATTTCACACTCAGAGCAGAAAAGTGCAGGAGAGACAGGAGAAGCCGCCATGCTAAACCGGCTAAGAGCTAGTAGCTGCGCTAAGCTAGCGGATTCCTAAAAACACACAAAGTGAATAATGTGTAAATAATTTAGATGTGATTCAGCAGAGGGAGTGCTTTAGTTAAGGCACGTGAAGATTACACTGTGAAACAAATCGTTATCTAGTTAACTAGATCAATCTAACTGCGCAGATTAAACAGATACAGCAAAACACCGCTGCGCTCCGGAACAGGAAGTGATACAATACCGCAGTGAGAGTCAACCACCAGTAGACATGTGACATATATTACCCTGTAACATGATAACTAAGCATGACAGATCGTGCAAACTATTCCTTATTAGAACCCTATTAACCAAAACAGTAATTTGCATCATTTTTTTTACTGAATTGTAGCAACTTTAACTTTTGACCCCTGTACAAACTGAAATTGACCTTTGTCACCAGTTTTGCTGTTTTTCCCCATAACCCCAGAACATTACATCATAGATAGTACAAACTATACTTTTTTGGAATTGTTATGATCAGACAAATAATATGATATAGTTTTCAACGTGATTGGAGCATTTTAAAATTTTTACCTCTATGTAATTCTTCATTGACCCCAACCTGACTACAGCTACCACCCTGGGATGGTTATCATACATTTTTGTGTAGGTCATGGTACACTGAGGCTGGATTCTAAGTGTTGTGTAGTCACCTTCAGTGGTACCGATTAGGTCAAAATTGATGACCGGCTCATGGACTATCAGTCATAGATAGTCCAAACTATACCTTTATGGAATCTTTACCGTCAGACAAATAACGTGGTGTAGTTTTCAAAATGATTGGAGCATTTTTAATTTTGACCCCTGTGTAATTCTTCAATTGACCCCGACCTGGCTGCCATATTGAAAATTCAAGTGGCCTGTTGATTTTTTCAAAACAGTAATGTCTAAAGAGCATTTGCGCCAACTTTGATGCTTTTATCACCATTTGCACGATTCTGCTCTAAATATTCTCTTAGCTGCTGCACTAAACTAAAATATTAGCTCTCTGACATCAGTGAAAAATGAGATGGATGCCTTCTTTTTTTATTGCGATTGACACAATAATTGCAAATCTTGCTTAATTAAAAAAATATATCCAAGGAACAAAAAAGTAGTGCCCAGACTGCACGGCGTATTGATTTGTTTGGAGGGTGAAATGGTCGGTGCGGCCGGTAGGGAGAGACAGAGAGATGGGCTCCTGGCGTGGCCGGGTGGGAGGAGGTGGAGGACAAAGAGGAGGAGGGGGTGGGAGCAGCAGCAGCAGCAGCTTCAGTACCAGACTCCTCTCTGCTGCTCTCCTCCCTCAGTGCTCCGCGCGCAGAGGAGGAGGCTGCTTCATGCCGCCGCTCTTGTCGTAGAAGGACCTCCTTTTGTCACCGCCGCCACACGCGAGGGATATTTAATTTTTCTTTTCCGTCTTCTTATTGTTATATATATATATATTTTTTTGCCTTTCCTTTGTACGGATTCCAAAGGAAGAACCGGAACCGGAGCGATGTTCGGCGGTCTGCTCGTGCTGGCGCTCTTAGCAGGACTGCAGGTAACCCCGCGGAGTTATACTTTAACGAGCTGCTTCTTCACCTTACACTTCTTTATCTTTATTTATCTCAAAGAAGAAGAAAAAGAAACGGGCTACAAATTCACTGAACAGTTCTTTTTTTAACCTCCTTCTAAGCTTTAAAACTGCGGAGACTTCGTTTCAAACGTGTCACCACCTAGCTTAATTTGCCTCTAGCTTAATTGAAGGTGACGCTCTATTTTACGGAAGTTAGCACCGATTTTAACCAGTTTTTCCTCATGGCTTAGATTTAGTTTAGGTTAAATCTTCACATGCTCTCGTATTTAGAAATAAAGTGGCTGAGTGTGAAATGATTTATCATCTAACACAATAGTTGTCCAAGCTTAAAGTAGCTGAAATACTTTTGTGGTAGGTATTTTTTTTTTTTTTTTTTTTTTTTTTTTTAAAGCAGCAGAGTTGGACTCTAATTGCTCCTCCAGGACCACTGGTCAGGTTCTGTCCTCCCTGTGGGTCCACTTGAACGATCAGAGGATGAAACTAGAAGGGAACTCACCTCCACTCTGTTCATGATGACCAGCAGAAACTGTTAGAGAATCTTTGTTCTCCACCGTTTGGCATTTGTGTGAGGATTCAATTAATTGGAGACAAAACAGGACAACCACCAGGCTTGAAAGAACTCTCCCTTGACCATCTCTCTGCAGATTTTTGTCTGAATCAACCCACTACTTTCTGAGATACTGGTGGGTGGGGTCTGTAGTGCAGAATTGGAATTGATGAGATTTTGTCTGTTACTAGTTCTGTTTATCAGGTTGATTTTGCTGGTCTGTGTTCTGTGTGGAAAGATGTAGATCTACAGGTTTTCAGCATCAATGTGCTGCTTTCCTTGTTGGTAAATGCTGAGTTTGACGTAACGTCAAAGGTGCAGCTAGAGTCTCTATGGAAATTTAGAGTGTGATAGTGCTGTACGTCTGGGGAAGCTGCGGCACAACTGATAAAGCGCGCAAAATATTGTGGAGCTATCACAAGATGAGGATAGTCCATGTGATTTCACAGAACAATGGCGGCAGGGAAAGCATGCCACGAGGCTTGAAACTACTGAATTTTTAAGAATTTGAGCAAAATCAAAAAAAAAAGAAGAACCCCCTACTTTTTAAAATCGGTATAATAGTGTGAGGATTGTGTTATGATGGGACACTGCTGCTGTTCTTTTGTTTGGGAACAGCCCCGGTGCATGTATTTATTTATTTTTTCCAACATGAAGCCTGTAAAAGACAAAACATCAGCATTGTTAAGAGGAATTGATAACATAAGAGACACATGATTTTGATGGCTAGAAAACTATGGAATTAGTTTTTGATTGTAATCCTTTTCTGGTGTGCATGTGTGACCAAACAGGAAGTAAACTGTGCTAATTGGTCAGGAGAGTGGCTATACGCCCAACCGTTGGGTCAATAAAGTAAATACGCGAGCACATAGGCCCAACCCCAACCGACCAATGAGCGTGCTTGTAAGCTCACTTCCGGTTTCAACGCGGGAGGGGAAAAAGGCGGATATTTTGCGGGAGGGTTTGCAGTCCGCGGAGGAGCTGTGATCTAAAGCGGTTCTGTTTGGCCCATCACAACCAGGGAACAGTGTCAAGCTAACACCATCTTACAGCCAACAAGCAGCATTTTGTTCAAAAACTGTTTCGTCGTTAACAGGCTTCCATTCAAAATGCTTATGAAGTTTGTCTGTTTTCATCCATTGCAGTGTTTTCGCCGTAATTAAAGACGGCGCCGTTAAATGTGTCAAACATATGCCGCAATAGAGCCTTAAAAAAGTGGTGTAAAAAAACGTAGTTTAGATGCACAAAACGTCAAATACACGATCACGGTTGGGCGAATAAGATAAGACATTATATTTATCTGCCCAACGGTTGTGTGTAACGTTTAATGTATGACTTATCTGCCCAACGGTTGGGCGAATAAGATAAGACATTATAGTTATTTGCTCAACGGTTGGACGTATAGCCTTTGCCATTGGTCAGCGTAACTAGGTCAAGTCACAGGTGCTTTGCTCCATTTAACATGGAGTCATTTTAATTGTTAGGCTAACCTTTTCATAATTTGCTGTGAGTGAACAGAAATTAAATACGGTACCTTTGGCGACTGTGGGGGTGTTACACGAGCTGATCAGTTGGTACCATTACTTGTTGCAGCTCATATACATCGAAAGGTTTATGGCCCACCCCAAGGAATAACAATTCTGCTACTCAGCTCAGTGTGGCAGATGGCGCTTCCCAACTTCATGTATGTAGCATCTGTGGTGTGAAAATTCGGGTGTCCTGTGGTGCTGGTTTTCCAAAGTTGTCAACTCAAAACCAATTTACAAAATGTGTTAGCTCAGATGTAAAAATGTGAACAGTTTTTCCTTTCAGTGCAGATATGGTAAAGTCAAGGACATTACCAAAGTTGAAATGTGCTGTGCAATATGGTCCCTCTAAATAGTGTTACATTAATTCTATCATAGTGTAAATTAATGCTATAAGTTGATCAGTTCAATTCCGTTTGTGTATACTGTGCCAAATCATGTGTTACCTCAAAGGACTATGTACAAGTAATATCGAGAAATTACCAACCCTCTTGAGCAAGCACTCTGCAAGCCACAGTGGAACAGAAAACCTCCCCAAGCAAATTTTGGTTATTTTACACTTGTCAACTTGATTTAGCACAATCACAGTTGATTTAACACTGTTTGGAGTGGACCATTCTGCTTTACACTTTAGTTTTACTCTATAGCATTTGCAGTGTATGAAAACCCCAAAGTTGCAAAGGTCAGTAAATGTAGACACAGTAAGTATTGTTCTTTTTTTTTTAACTGCAGTTAAATTTAACAACATTTAAAGGTTGTTTTGCGAGTTTTATTGGATGCATTTTGTTGCAGCATAGCAATTCGGTAAAGCAACAACTCTAAAGTCAAAAGGAACTTCTTATGGGCCTTATTTGGCCCTTGGTGTGCAAGTTTGACATACTTGATGCATATACTTTAAAAGAACTGTTTCTTCACTGAACAACAGTGGTCATCCATAAACACACAGTTTGATGCTTGATATTGTTAAAACTGTTGTAGGTCTAGTTTAACACTGGAATACATCAGCATAGATCCCAGTGCTGTTGTAGTAGTACTTGAAATCCAGGTCTGCTCCTCCCTCCGCTCGGCATGCATTTTCCATTTAAATTCCTCTGATTAGGAAAGGCAAGTGGCACGGATACCCACAATGCTCTTTTCATCAGGGCTCCTCTCATTTTACACTGAGAGTGCACGGTAAGAAACAGAGCCCAGGCTCTGTTCTTGGAAGTGGATCGATGCTGAGGTTGTGTGATCTAGTAGATGCGTGCCTGTGCTGACTGCGCACAGCATTTTGTTATGAAATTGTGATGTGATACTGCATTAGATCTTTCTTCAGTCATGCTTTTTGAAGCAGTCAATCTCACTTTTTTCTAATTTTTCTACACCGTCCCCATTATTTAGTTTTTTTTGGCATAAACATTTAAACCCCAGGCAGGAATACACTTGCAGCACATTGATAAGTAAAAGCAATTTAGTTTCCCGACACACAACAAGAAACTGCTTTTTTTTTTTTGTTTACTCAGACATTCACATATAAGTGTTTTTATTCCCACAACGGTGGGTCGTTAACAGTTGCTTTTATTCCCTTTTCCCAGAACTTCAAAGTAGACTGTTTGTCCAGAATGCTGTGGCGATCACAGGAGCCAAGTGGGAACATTGGCTATAACCCTACCCTAGGTTTGGGCCCCTCCAGGGGGACAAATGGAGCTTGTTCTTGTCTACCCGTGCTTTTCACTAATGCTTAACCCTTTTGGCCTCATTATCCTAATTGCGATCCCTGCTATAAAAACAACAAATGCTTTTGTACAACCGTAGGGATTTCAGAATGTGACCAAGAGGTATAGGGGGGTAACTTGCTGCATACTGACTGCATTTTTGAAGGTTGATTTATGACTCATTGCTGCACCCTGTCCACCCCTTCTTCACTAACAGATTGCTGCAGAGGGAAGGGGCACCCCACCGTGCAGACCAGGCTTCTCTGAAGATGTATACAAGGTACTCATACCAGATATGGTGGAGAAAGGACAGCCGGTTTTCAATGGTAAGTAGTAAAAAAAATATATTCCTACCACTGGGCCACACTGTGTGCTTGTTATGTCTGTGTTTCATTGAGTGTGAGCATATGCGTGTCAGCGTGTGCATGTGTCTTTGTGCTAACGGCATGTGTTATGAGGACATTCCTCTGAGGATCAGAACAAGGCCAACATATTTAAGCGATTAGCTTTGGTACACTATTGTGGTATTGCAAGTTATGTAGTTTGCCTTGTAAACCCACTCACATGTGGTTCAGGTTTATGTTGCTTCTAT
Source organism: Thalassophryne amazonica (assembly GCF_902500255.1). Lineage (NCBI taxonomy): Eukaryota > Metazoa > Chordata > Actinopteri > Batrachoidiformes > Batrachoididae > Thalassophryne > Thalassophryne amazonica. The sequence goes on along the minus strand of NC_047114.1, from coordinate 91,681,401 downwards.
TTTGTTTGCACATTTTCTGTACTTGTGAGCAAAAACGTGAGCAGAGTCTAAAATAAAATGTTGGGCTCGAGCATTTCTGTTGTTGCAATTTGCATTTGCTTGAGATGAATATTAACAGGTTTGTCATCAAAAATAAGACAACTTTTTTTGGTTTCTCTGGAAATTCTTCATGACTGCAAATCATCTGTACATGGATTAGCCTTTATGCAGCCATTTTTTAAAGCTGCCACATGATTGCTGTTCGGTGCATAAGTATTTGGACAGTGACCCCTTTTAAAAAAAAAAACACTTTAATTTTGTGTTTACGCACGGCCATAATGGAGTTGAATTGAAACAGTGCTGTGGTGTAAATTTACAGTTTTAAGGCAAAGGGTTTTACAAAAATATTGCATTAATCATTTCAGAATTACTGCCATTTTTATCCATAGTACTTATAGGCCATACGTACTTGAAGAAAACAAAATAAATGTAGTGAATTGTATGTCTTGGGGGGAGTAGTGGGGAGGCTTTCACAGCCAGCTTTCTTTAGACTGAATGTGTCTTCCATTTTGGTCTAACTTACATACAGACTTTGACCTTGATGGATGTTGACAGTTCCCGTGTAACCATAGTTTGATAAGGATAGTTTTGCACAGAAGTACTTGTAGTGATTGGTAAAAAATAAAATTGCTGATGTTTAGGGCTGCAGCTATCTATTATTTTAATAGAGTATTCTATCAATTATTCTGGCGATTGATTGGATAAAAAGTACTCTTGCTTTTTTAACCAACATCAACAGTCCAGGGCTTTCCCTAAACAATGGCACGATGTCGCTGCTCCATCACGCAGATTGTCAAATTTAGTGTATCTCTTTCTGTTTTTCTGGGTAATTATTTATTTTTTCACATCTTTACAAGTTTCGGATCTTTCCTAGTGTCAGGAGCTCAGCTTGGCACTCCCCTGACACCGGACCGTAAGCACAGGTGGTCGTTGTAATCCTCAGTCAGTCAGGCTGCACCTGAACGTGAGCACAGCCTGTAAAAAACAGGGCTCTGGGAGGGGTGCAACGATTTACCCAAACTGATTAAATGAAGTACTTTTATTTTCGGAAATGCACTCCGTTCTTAAAACAGTACATGTAGTGCTCTCCCTCTCTCCTTCTGTCTCTTTAGAATGCTGAAACAATAAATAAGGGATGTTTAAGTACATTTGTGAGTACTGACAATTTTTGGGTGGGACACATACAACGGACTCTGAACTTTAAGATCTGATGTTATGAGCCCCAACGAGGCAGCAGTGCATCCCGCTGTACGTCTGCAAAGGCGAGTGCCGTTTGCTTTTCATGTATCGTTTAGAGAACAGAGCGCATTTCCGAAAATAAATAAAAGTACTTCATTTAGTCATATTTGGAGCCCGTTTCGCTTTAAATGCGCAGTAAGTCTATTTCAGATGATAAACGTGGACCCTCTTTCTCTTAATAAAAGGCTTTATTTTACTCTTTTGTGTCGTGTTGGAAAGTGGTAGCTTTGGTGCTACAGATTAGCTCTTACATGGCCCATGCTCTAGTCTTTTTTTTTTTCTGGAGATGTTACAGCACCACACACAGGCCTGGCATATGTACTACAACGTTAAACGGAGCTTTGAGGCACAGAATTTCGCTCAAATATTTTTTGTAATTGAATTATTCGTTACTCGACTTATTCAAGTTACTCGTTTCAGTCCTACTGATGTTTGACGATAAATTATTAAGCGAGTATCAAATTAGTCAACAATTTTTATATCATTGATTTCTTTGAGTTTAGCTTGTGTAGTGTAATAATTTTGTGGTTTATTGGACTAGCTGCTCTGGATAATTTTGTTTAACATTGTTCGCCAGTTTTTTACTTTTTATAGACCTATCAACTAATCAAGACAATCATTAATTGACTAATCGGTTGTGAAAATAGTCATTAGTTGCAGCCCCAGTTACTGCATGTTCAAATGACAGAAGACACAAACTGTCCAAGTCTGAAACTGAAGTGTATTTTGTCATTAAATTTCTACCGGGCAAGGATGAAGGAGAGTTATCTTTACTGAAAATCCATGTATCCATTTCCTAGTTTGTCTCAAGAAAAGTGGCTGTAAAAGTGATTATTTGGATTAACAATGATCACTTTGTCCAGTTACTTATAGGCTCTAAAATGGAGGGACCGTGTATCAAAGTGGCTGTGATTCCTAAATGGTCAATGCAATATTTTTTGTTAAACCTCTTGAATTAAAGCTGAAAGTCTACACAACATGCACATATTAATTGTTTCATTTAAACTCTGTTGTGGCAGTCTAATCTTGTTGAGTCGAATAAACTCACTTAGTTGACTAATTTTTTTTACATTAGTCATTGCACAAAGTGCTTAGTCAGCTAAAGTTTTGCATTATTCGACTAATGTTTTTAGCCTGGTACAGAGGAGGCTTCTCTTATTTTAGTCGACAAAACTTCAGTGTCTTACCTCAAAAAATGTTGGTTGTTATGTAACAAAACTTGATGGGATACTCAAGAGTACCGCTGCTTGGCTCGTATTCCTTCAGAAGGACAGCTTCCTCTGCTTTTGGCCATGGTTGCAACAAACGATAACTGTCATGATGCGTTTGTAACAGTTCTCATATTAGCCACCGGCATCGCTGTTCCGTTGAGCAGTGTTGTGTGCATAAAAAGTGTCGAAGAAGAAACTGAAGAGTGAAACTGCTAGGCTAAGAGCTAAGCACGTCAATCTGGAGTTCATATGGGTTAACGAAACAAAGCCTGGATGGTTCATGACTACAACCAACCTGGAAGTAAACAAAAGTATCGCACATTGGAGTCACCTCTTGGCAACGGCACAGGCGAGGCTGTTATACCCATGAAAACTGTTGACTAATGTAAGACGGCCAGTCTACAAATTTAGCCATTGATGTGAAACTGTGATTAGACGGATAATGTTGAAAGACTAACCGTAGTTGACTAAGTAAGTTTAGTAGACTGAACAATTAGACTGCTTTATGAAACCGGGCCAGGTTATCAGCGACACAATCCACATCTCAAAGTCAACTGTGTGCTGAATCATGAGGGATATTGGTTCTGCACTTATGCTGCACATTGGGCGATTTGTCCAGCTACCTATTGAGGGACACTGTGATCTCCTCCCAAGTCCCTCTTTTGGCAGCTAGGGCCGATGTTGTTCCTTTGGAACACTCAAGAGCACCCCTACATGGCTCATATTTCTCCAAAAGGAGAGCTTCCTCCACTTTAAAGAACATAGGAGCCTTTTTCCGGGAGCGCTTCCCCTCTGGTGCGGCTGACTCGGCCATGGTTGTAGCAGACAACCAACCTGGAAGTAAACTCTCAGGCATAGGAAGCACTTGTGAGGCTACTTATACCCATGAAAATCATTGACTAACATTACCCAGCTAATCTACAAGTTTAGCTGTCTGTGCAAAAAGGAGATTAGATGGCTAATGTTGGGCAACTAACCTGAGTCTACTACGTTTAGTAGACTACATTATTAGACTGCTTTATGAAACCAGGCCCTGACTGTTTAGCTTGAAAAGGAATGTTACACATTTTTAGCATGTTTGTTCCAGAACGAATCATAAGTATGGAAATATGTCCAACTGCACCTTTATGAAACTAAGCTGACGAAACAATAACAGCAAGTTACAGTATTTGTTACAGAGGTAGTCTGACATAGCTGCAGAGACAAAAGTAAAAAATAATGATGTTCAGAACAGTTCATTATATTGCAGACGGCATGACCAATACGCTTTCTTTGGAGTTTAATATTGGCAAAATAAGGATGCAGCTACCATGAAACGGCACTGAAAACTGCAGACTGTAATAAAAACAGGAATATATCACCAGTGTGCCATTAGAACCTGGAGGTCATTATGACCAGAAAGCATTCTCACTTGTGTTGGATTTCACGGTGTGTGCCTAAAACTTACATGTTGCTGTCAGTGTGACTCAGTGGTGGCGGTGGAGGGGCAGGTAGCAATGACGGTCGACGCAAAATGAGTAGAAAGCATGTACTTAGATGGGCAGGTCCGGCTTTCACTGGGTTTTACATCAGGCGCAAGTTTCTGTTTGATCCTGCAGGTGATGGATTTCCCTCTTGGTTTGTGGATGAGCTGTGACCGGTGGTAATCGGGTTCCCTTTTGTTTGCCCCTCTCCCCTTGTTTCTCTGCCGTGCCCTCCTCCTCAGCGAGCTGCTGCTCTGTGGAGATTTCCTCGACAGAGGGGCGCTCCTGTGTCATTGTAATGTAGCAGGGCTCAGCAGCGTGGGGTGATGTTAATGAAACTGCATTCTCTAATGAAAAGCTCCTGTGGCATGTTCTGAAAGACAAAGCCCCCACACTGTGCAGACTATGCCCAAAGTTCTTCAGCGGTTTGTTCACCATGCTGGTTTTTAAGTATTGTCTTTGTCCAGCGGCGAATGCTTTTATAAAAGCTGTGTGTTGCAGGTCAAAGGTTTAGATTTACTTGTATTAATTAACTCCATCACTTGTGCCATAATGAGCTTGAATATGGATTTGAAAGGCACTGAGTGAACCGTCTTTGCAGCCAATCTTTGACATTCTCAAAAATTTAGCTTTTTGCATTTTGCTTATTATAAATAATCCAGTCGTTTCAGTCTGGTATGCATAAACCTGTCACTGTTTTCAGGGGTATTGCTTGCACATGTCCAGTCTGGGCTGCTAGTTCACGCTTTTGAAATGAGATCTTCTTAAATATCAGTGTAATACTATCAGTACATTGTGTAATGTGTCAGTAATGTGACTCTTTTGCTCTTATTATATTGCTATTGACCCTAAGCTGTGCATGAGAAGACGTGGGAGTCTGCTGTCTCTAACTTTGTCCATCTGACTGCAGACCTCTCTATCAATCAAGCGAATACACATCCTGAATTCTGTAAAGCCTGGAAATGGGTTTAATTTGCATATTTAAGCCGTTGACATTGTATGCGCAAAATTAAAGGCATCCTGTGTATTACAGGATGGCAGTTGTGGTCAACCAGTTAACAATGCTGCTCGACTGTAAGATTTAATCATATTCCTGAGGGTGTAGATCTTGATGTTAACTGTTCTGTAGCCAAGTGAATGGCTCATTGATTTTCAATAGCATTTTTAAAATGCATTTCTTCAAAGTTGCTTGGCAGAGCAGCAGGCACAAAAGCCAGGAAAGATAATTATTCTTCTATGTAAACTCCTTTCCGATCATCCATTAAAGGGATGTTGGGTTCATTGTTTGCAGATGCGATCCACATCAGGCTGAGAAGGTTGCACACTGTTGACTCTGGGGTGCATGTAACCTTGCTTTTAAGATTGGAATATTTGGCCAGATGCTGATTGAAAAGAAATAACACCATCTTTTAACACCATCACACAGGCAAAAGTAGCTTAAAGTGGATATGACACCTAAAAAAATTACATAAAACTGATATAAATATCAAAATATACATACAGTATAGTAAGTTGAAAGTGGTTTTAATTATTATAACTGAGAAATGAAGTTTGTACAGTTTCTCAAAAGTGTGTTTCTTGGAAAGCGCGCTGGCAGCGTTCCATCAACGGTCACGTAATGCTGTGACATCACAGCGTGTAGGGTCCTGTCTTTATCTGTTAGATTAACAACAGGAACAGATGGACCTCAGCATGGACAGTGACGAGATCAAGAACTTTTCTGACTCGGATCCTGAGGATGTCGCAGCAGTGATTAGACCCTACAGATTGGAGCCGTATCTTTCGGACAAACATTCAAACCAGGAGCATTCTAGCAGCGAAAATAATGCCGACGGAGCTTATGGTGGAGCCGAAGCAGAGGCAAGAGATGTGCCAATTCCAATGGATTTTTGAAAGGCTGCAGAATATGGAATGGTAAGGGAGGCTTTGATTTTTATTGCTGCTGTTTATAACAGTCTAATTACAGTGGTCCCTCGTTTATCACAGGAGTTACGTTCTAAAAATAACCTGCGATAAGCAAAATCTGCGAAGTAGTCAGCGCTATTTTTTGCAATTATTATAGATGTTTTAAGGCTGTAAAACCCCTCACTACACACTTTATACACCAGATTTGGTGTAACTCCGCACAGCAGACAGGAGAGCAGTGTGAGTGGCCCGGAGGCATTGGAGGCAGTGAGAGCAATCGCGGTGATGCCGATTGGTGCCACAACTGGCCCGCCTGATAAGGACGCAGAACACTATGCGCTGTTTTAAAAAAAAAAAAAAAAAAAAAAAAAAAAAAAACATGCAAAATTGCACTAAAATAAATCTGCGAAACTGCAAGGCCACGAAAGGTGAACCACATTATAGCGAGGGACCACTGTATAGCATTTTTGATTCGAGCATCTGTTTACTGCCTTTGTTATTGTTCCGGAGCCGCGATAGTGTAGCTGTTACTTGAGGACCACCGTCATTACCGTCTTGTTTTTGCCGTTTTCGAGTGTCTGGCATTGCATTCATCCGTGTTTAGTTACATTATTTTCACGAAAGAATAGGAAATAAACGACGAAAGTTTTGAAAAAGATTGCCGAAAACAACAGTGAACATGCTGCAACCGTGTTTACTACGTAAGTTCCTTGACCATTTCAAGATTATTGTGAACATATTATTTGGGGTTGACATTTTAGGTGTTCCTGTGAGCGGTGCGAGAACATGGAGACGGTAGAGGAATGTATCTGCTGTTGGGAGCAAATGCGTGTTTGCAAGCGGAGGCAGCGGCAGCCTGACATTTCGTGCATCACACAACAATGCGGCTTTCGATCAATCTGCTTGGACTTGAAAAGGCTAAAACTTTTTGCCCTTGTGTTTGTGCAATATGCTGCAACACACTGGTCAGGCATATCGGCAAACAAGTCCCTGAGAGCTGTGTTTAATCAAAGTTTCTGCCGCTAAAAAAAAGTGTAAACAACAGCCGCCAGGCGTGCAAGCCGATAAGGTCTACACATAGTGACGTATTTTAGGTTTGGTGCTCAGCGGGAAGCTGGTCACGGGGCGTGCACATTTTTCAGTGGCGGAAGGTTCAAATGTTGTATATAACGGGAGAACCGCGTCCATTTTCCCAAAACGCTTAGGTTGACCGAATTATATAACCTTTGTTACATGTAATAAGACTATGTTGTCTTTAAGTGTCATATCCACTTTAAGTCTTTAATCAAATTTGTGGTTCGTTTCCTTTTATCCTTTTAGCTTCTTGACAAAGTGGTTTATTTTGCTAAATACATCACATTTAATTTCAGGTATAGTAGAGCTGTGGGTGGTTTGCCTCTGGGTGTCTAATGAAATTCTGGTGGCTTTAGAGAGCTGACACACATTGTACTGGCTTTTTGAAGCAGGGTTGCAAAGTGAGTCACTTGGAGCATTATTCAGCAGAGGTTTCCCTCTCTAAAAATTGGGTTAATGAGAAGCCCAAAAGCCTAATTAAGCTTAATACACCCTCTTATGCCGCTGTGCTGCCGTCCCTACCCCCAACCATCTATGCTGCTTTCATTGTTCTTTCCTCCACCCCACAACCCCTGTGCTTATTTTCTTGACAATTATGGGCGCTCTGGGGATGAAAAAGACATACGTTTATAGCCTAGGCTCAAGTGCAGTGAATGTGAAGATGTCAGGAGAGCCCAGTGAGATTGCTCTGCAGATGAGATGTCGGGGAAATTTGCAGTTGACTAGATTAATAATGTGATTGAAGCAACTGATGTCATTGTCAGAGTACAATAACACTAATTGGAAAGATCTCTGAGGAGAAGTATTTTCAGTTAATGTCATCCAGTATAATTTTCTGTCTTTGTTTATCTTTGTTGAAGGCATAACATTTAAGAAACAGTTAGATTTATTTGTCAAGAAAAACATTCCTGGCAAAACCCTACATTTTACCCAGAGTGGTTCTATTTTCATGATGTTGTGGTTCTGTCCTGTTGAGATTCTGATGGCTCTGTGTACAGCTGGGGCCACTCAGATGTGTTTGAGGGGCCCCAATGTTTGTTGAGATGTGACCCTGTTCAACCCTCTCCTGTAAACTAGGCTGAGCACTCAGAAACAGACTTGACCTTTTTTCCCCCCTCTGCTCTCAGATTGGAGATTAGGACGGAGGGAATTCTGGTTTGGGTGAATGAATGAATGGTTGTCTAGGCAATGAGGTCTTCTTAACCTTTCATGTGGGAGGCCCCAAACGCAGGCACCTCACAATACATGTTTTAACTCATCTATAGGGATGCATAATATATCATTTGAGAAACTCTCCCATGTGTGCATGTGCAAGAGTCACATATGGCGATAAGACTGTCACCTTGCCCTACATTTTTGTTGCTCAATATGCACACACAACAAAGAAAAACATTGCTTAATTGTCATCTTCCATGACTAATCACCAAGAGAAGTCTGTCTGAAATGATTTATTCCAAAATAAGGGTTTTAATTTTTTTTTTTTCTTCTCAATACATATTTTGTTCTGGAGTGACATACTGTGGAGCTGCTACATGCTGGTTGTAAACTCTAGGGAAGAGGTTCCTGGAAAGAGGACCTTTTGTGCCAAGCGACTTCAAAAGTACGATATTGTAAGCTGCTTTATTGGCTTGTCTCGTTGCAAAATGCTCAGTCGATACAAATTCCTGCTCAACAGCAGTAGTTTGTGTTTCGGACTTTTGTTAAAGGACAGAAAGGAAGGAGTGATAGATTATTAACCGAGCAAACAAGGTATTGCTACTATATATATATATATATATACGAGGTCTGTCCAAAAAGTAACAGACCTTTTTATTTTTTTCAAAAACTATATGGATTTGAATCGTGTGATTGCATCAGCCAAGCTTGAACCTTCGTGCACAAGTGTGAGTTTTTTCACGCCTGTCAGTTGCGTCATTCGCCTGTGAGCAGGCTTTGAGTGAGCAGTGGTCCACCCCTCTCGTCGGATTTTTATTGCGAATAAAATGTCTGAACGATTTGGAGCTTTGCTGCATCAAATTTTTCCAGAAACTGTGAGAGACCTCCAGGTGGACACCATTCGGAAAATTCAGATGGCTTTCAGGGACGATTTTATGGGGATTACACAGATTAAGGAGTGCTCCAGCCGGTTTAAAGACTGCCCACAGCGTCTGAGAGCACGGCGCACTCCGAGCGCCGATCGACAGGCTGAAACCCTGCTGAAACAACCAGATCATTTCCAACGTGAAGGCTTTGTTGATCCGGGATGTTGTCTGACTTCCACAGAAATGGCAGAAGACGTGGACATCAGCACTTTTTCGGCACATTCCACTGTTACAGGAGTTTTTGTCATGGAAAGAGAAGCGGAGGGATGCGCCACGGAGGGATGCGCCACGGAGCCGCTCATGGTGCGGACAAAAGCACCTCCATGTTGGTCTCACAGGACGGCTTTCAGATGGCTTTCAGACGGCTTTCGGTGGCTTTTCAGTCGTGTGACTAGCCGAGAAATTGTGAATGAGCTGGACATGCCAGGACATGTCCTGTGAGGCTTCATCACGGCATTGCTTTGCGCCATGCGGCTCCGTCCCAACACATGAATTTCTCCGCATGTCTGTCTCAATGTGCCGAAAAAGTGCTGATGTCCACGTCTTCTGCAATTTCTGTGGAAGACGGACAACATCCCGGATCAACAAAGCCTTCACTTTGGAAATGATCTGGTTGTTTCAGCGGGGTTTCAGCCTGTTGATCGGCGCTTGGAGTGCGCCGCACTCGCAGACGCTGTGGGCAGTCTTTAAACCGGCTGGAGCACTCCTTAATCTGTGTAATCCCCATAAAATCGTCCCTGAAAGCCATCTGAATTTTCCGAACGGTGTCCACCTAGAGGTCTCTCACAGTTTCTGGAAAAATTTGATGCAGCAAAACTCCAAATCGTTCAGACATTTTATTCGCAATAAAAATCCGACGAGAGGGGTGGACCACTGCTCACACAAAGCCTGCTCACATGCGAATGACGCAACCGACAGGCGTGAAAAAACTCACGCATGCGCACGAAGGTTCAAGCTTGGCTGATGTAATCACACGTGATTCAAATCCATATAGTTTTTTGAAAAAAATAAAAAGGTCCGTTACTTTTTGGACAGACCTCGTATAATGCATGCTTGTCGGTATTGGCCGAATATGAAAGCTGGTGAGCTTTCAATCTGTGTTTTTTCTGATGCTGTTAAGATATTTATGGAGTATGTTCATGTCCGACTTTATTTTTCTAATCGTGCTTTAGCTTTCTGCTTTCTAATGAATGTCATATGTGTTCTGGACTGATTGTCATGGTAACTGGTCTGTTATGGGAAAATATCAGACTGGAAATCAGCCAATCAGAGTGTGGGTAGTGTTGCAGCCATATAATAAGTTCTATCTTTCTTTTGCACTGTATTTGACTGTGAAAGAAGTGCTGCTATGTTGTCAGCCACAACTGTCCTAAAACCATATGAGAAAAATACAGGATGGAAGTTATGGTTGCAAAAAAAAGATTAAAGTGAGTTGTATGGAAGTATTTTGGGTACAGAAAGGATGATGTTGATCAAAAACAAGCACTTTGTCGAGAGTGCCTAGCAGAATAAACCATATATATATATATATATATATATATATATATATATATATATATATTAGTATTTTCTCTTCAGATGCATTCCCCTACAAAATCCTTCAATCTTTTCAGATGATGAATTCTTTCCAAATAGAACTGTTAAAGTAAGTCCCTTCGGCTGATCCCTTGTTTGAACTCGGGGTCACCACAGTAGATCTGGTAAAAGTCACTGCTGTCTAAATCTAGCATTTTTAAGCAGTCTGCACACCAATTTTTTTTCTTCCCCTTAAATATTTGTCCTACACTAGCTTGATGGATATGCTGTACTGGCTGTGGTTGTGTTAAACAGCAAGGCACTATTTCTTAGACTTTAAAATGAGGCCTTGTTTGAACTGAAATTAAATATTTAGTGTGAAGTTGATAACTTTGGATAGATTCAGTAAATCTTGAGGCGTTAGATGTTGAGTTCTTTGTGTTGGAGGTGTATGAGGAGTCCACTGATGTCTGCATAAATGCTGAATAATTTACTGGTCAAATGCGACTTTTTTAATATTAGTCCCTTTTGTGGGTGAGATCTGGAAGCACAGAGTCGTTGTACAGTCGGATGAGAAGAATGAGGAGCAGCAAGAGACATGGCGAAACCATTGCTACATATTCTCTTTGTCATCGTGGGACATCAAGGGCAGCCACAGAACCCGTCCCTCTCTGTATGGTGCTCTTCAATTGTTTGTTGTTTATATTTTTCTAAAAAGAGGGATTCCACTTCAACATTGTATCCAAGAGAACTCCCCACCCCTCCTTTTTTTTCTTGTCTAGAATTGGATCAATAAATCCAGGGTCTTTATTTGTTGTTGCTGTGATCAATATGTTGTAATGAAAACTGCGGGTTGGGGTTAAATTTGTTATACTTTATTGTTCTGTATTTTATTGAGTTCACTTTTTTGGTAACTGAAGATCATATTGTCCAACAAAACTGCCACTTACTGTTATAGTTCCAACAATTAATCAATTTTTAATCAACATAAATTTAGATCTGTTGTGTTTCCATTGATTTTTATTTTTATTAATTTTTTAAATCCAAATTCCTTGATTTCTGTTTATTAAATGTGAACATTTTTGCATATTATATAAGATTTATGACATTTCATGTTGTGATAAGTTACAGTGTGATGCAGTCTTTGTTTGAAGTAGACTTTCTCCATTTTTCATGGTGTTAGAATAAACCGTAAGTGACATTGTTTACGTGGAAATACGTTTCATGAAAAACCAGGGATCTTCTTCAGGTTTTTTTGGTAGTGTTCAATGGCATGTAGCAGAAAGCTCATCACAGAAGAAGCCCAGAAGAAGTAGTCATCTGTTTTTAGCCTGTTAGCATGTCCTGTTCTGAACTGGAATAGTAGTATT